>NW_028145762.1:717500-770000 GCF_977016875.1 Pavona decussata | reverse complement strand
ATAACTGGTGCGTGACGCTGTAGATTTTGTCGAACTGATGCCTATCGACCTTACAAAATAGTAAAGGTTTTTTTTATTGTCAATTATTTTTACTAAAAGTTTTTATTTAGGAAAGCTTTGTGTCTGTTTGTCTTTCTCTTTTCTTGATGAAAACCACTTACTGACAGTACATAACCAGAATATAATAAGCGCTGACGATAAGGTTTGTAATCCAAACTCATAACAGTCACGAGAATTTCCCGTATCTGTGAGATTGCTATTATCTCACGGTATCATTAACAGCTAATAAAATCGATTGATAAATGACTGCTAAAAAGTCATCATTTTTAATGTACGATCAACGGTCTCGAACTCCAACAGGTAATCAGCCATTCAATTCAAAGTTAATGCTACATCGACCCAAGCATCCCGCGTAACTCTCTAAAAAGCGTCATGTTTATGGAGACGATTTGGGTGGAAGTCGCGCTTAAAATTGTCACAAAAGTGGGTGCATAAATCATACCACCTTAGAAGTTTAATTATTCTTTTCTTACAAATGGCAAGTGTATCAGTATGAACTCTAAGCCCTTTTCAAATGTAAGCCACGATAACGGTTCAGTGATATGATGTCGTAACCTAACATGCAAAAACGTGTGATGCTCTTATTATGAGTCAGGCAATTATGAAAACATTGCTTTTTCAATGCATAACGGTGTATCTAGTTTTGTAGTTAAATTCAACGTAAATGAAGGGCATAAAGGATGAGTAGTTTAAAAATTCTAGCACAAATTATCACGTAAATACCATATATCGTGACTTGTAAAGGGAACCTTTTGTCATCGTGGCTTTTAACGATGTCTTCTTGTCATTTTTCAGGAGGCAAAACTGTTTACCAATGGCTTTCAGATCCAAACGATGAGCACATAAGGTTGGTCAATAAAATTGTTAAATAGTAAGGGCACCGGACTTGTAAGCCTGAGGTCCCGGGTCCAATCCAAGTCCGGCTTAGACCTCTTGAACTTGTTTCACGGTAGCCCCATTTTCGAAACCAAGACCACGCTTTGTAAATAGCGAACGGGTTTGCCTCGCACCAGTTGGGATTTTTAGCAAATGTTACGCTCACTTCGTATATTTATTCCACTGATTTATAGTGTCCCCAATTAGTACTACAATGCTAATTGGGGACACTTAAAGAAAGTCTTTTAATTAATTTATTTATTATTTATCTTTTTACTTATTAATTTATTTTTATCTTAAATATACTACACTACATGTTTTCGTCATCAAAGGTGTCCGTCATCATGGTTTGAAATTATAGCTTAAAATTTATCGTTTGTCTGATGATTGTGTCGCGTATGTGTGGATTAAATACTCAGATAAATGTGACATGAAAACGTGCCTTGTCGGTGATTCAACAATGTTTATCCTAATAAGCATTTCGTTGTTTCAGTTATTCAGCCCCGTATTTCCCTTAAGACTAAATTAAAAGTCCACCCCAGACTTTTCAGTTGAATGAATTTTACCAGGAACAAATGTCCTTGCACGTGGTTAAATTCGTGCATATAATTGGACAATATAGCTACTCAATAGTTTTGGAGTTTTTGAAGGCCTTTATATTTCGCAGTTAAGACAAGGTTGCTTTTTTTACTCTGCAGGTATTCTGGAGATAAGGTCATGATCAGGGACTGGTGTCCTGAAAGAGAGGCTGCTCATTTCATTAAAAGTTATTCCAAAGCTACTTTGCCGAACATGAACATCACTAGCTGTGATTTTGCTATAGCATTCTGGGTAACATCCATTAACTTTGAGGGACCAAAGATAGCAGTCTGGTCCATTACTGGAAAACTCACCTACATAGCAATTAGGACGAGAACCATTGAAGTACAATCGCTGTCCAACATGTACATATGGGAAAAAGAAAACTTTCCGGATAGTCATTGGAATCATATCGCTTTAACGTGTGAGAATTTTAAGATCAGGATGTTCGTTAATGGTAAAGAAAGAGAATTAAAGCAACGTTGGAAGCAAGTATTGTTTCAGTCTTCAGATAGTTACCAGCCGTCATATATCATTGGAAATAATAAGAATTTGTCAGTAAAAGCCCAACCGTCTAATGGATCGGTTATGGATCTCTATATAATTCAAGGGACCTTGTCTGTGAACCAGAGTTCAGACTTGATCAAAGGTAAAATAACATTATATTAGAAGTTGGATTTCACATGATGGCAAAGATAATTAATCATACCTTGTAAGCGGTTCGAAATAAAAGTTCACAAACAAATCCTTTGCTTTGGCAGGTTTCCATATTCACCATATTGTTATGGCTGGAAACTGAACTATGTATATTGTACCAGCACACGTCATCACCCTCATCATCATCGCAGTTTTTATCTATCGTCATCACAATCACAATCACCATCCAATGTAACAATTATTGTAATATTACAATCTTTTTCCATCATTATCGCTCACCACTATCACCACCAACATTGTCATGGTAACTTGTATGACCAGTCATCATCACCATCTTTTCTATCGTTATCAATCGTCTTGCTTATCATCATTATCTTTTTTGGAATAAGATAAGAGGAGAAAGAAGTAGTGTTTCTCTATAGCATTGCAGCCATAATGTTTAATACAGCTTTTAATTAATTTGATTTAATCGTTTATAACATTTTTATGCTTATTAATAGCAAGGAGAAATAGGCAAATGGAGAAGCAACTAAACAAACCAGAAATGCAAACGAACGCGAAAGCGGAAGAACAAGAGAACGAACAAACCCTATGAACAAACACGGATAGCCGAATGACCCAAATAACGTTCAAATGGTCCACCGACGGCTCACCAGATAAAATGAACAAAAAACTGACTGGACGAACTCGCGAAACCATATGAACAGATGAACGACCGATGGACAGATGTTTTGTTTGTAGCATGCTTATCATCATTTCATTACGAAGGGTGTGCTCTATTTAAATTGTCAAAACTATATTAATAAATAACAGATATATTTGTAATAGTATAAAGAAATTTGATTATTTAAGGTGAAAATAGTGCTGAGTGAATAAGTCTGCTGTAATTTATATTTTATTTCACTGATTAAAGGGAAACCACTAATGCCTCCTATAATTACCAACAAAGAAAAGGAAATAGATGGCTGCAATGTAAGCGTTATGTGGAGACTCCCAACAATCAGCGCATGCTCCGTTACGTACACAATACGCTACAGAGAAATCAAGACATTCATGAATGATACCGATCCTGGCTGGATTGTAATTCAGAATGTTACGAGTACCTACCATACCATTCCACTTAACTGCGATAAGGAGTATGAAATAGCAGTGACTGCTGGATCCACAAGTGGCTGGTCAACTTCCTGGCGAGTGAAAACCAAGTCAGGTATGGCAGTATATTATGTTTGGCTCAAGCTCTTACTTAATCTAAAAATATGTGACTGTCGTTAGTTGGAAAAAAATACACAATTCGCATTAGTATGTCTATAAGCTGCAAACTAACTACAGGAAATATGAAACTAAAAATATGGTACCATATTACATGTTGCTATGAAAACGTTTATGTTAAGGGTGACATTCAATACCAACTATCCCTTACTTTTACAGTTCATAGTAGAAAACACCTTAACATTACACACCTCTCATTCCAACGGCTGAGTTCGGCGGGCAGAGAGGATTTTGTTTGTTTTCCTTCTCCTCCGTCTCCTTCTAGGGACGATTATTCTGAGTAATAAGGCCTCTCTCTGTGCCAAACTATTTATGTCTCAGTGTACTCTGGTAGATATGAACTCCAAACAGCCATGCAAAGCGCTGAAGGTACAGGTGTGAGTAGATTGGGAAGGAAGCTCGTGCTGAGCTTGGGTCTTCAACATTCAACACCGCACAAAACGTGAATTGCCTTTGTTGACAACAGTTTGTTATGAGATGTAATTGTTCGCGTGACTTTAAGTTTCCATGGCAACAAGATTTTGGCGACCTTTTTTTTTTCGAGATTTGGATTTTCTTTACCTTTTTGTGAAGAAATACAGTGTATTGTCGTTATTTTTAATTACATATTATAATTGTGGAATTTGTGATTGATGTTGACTATTTTAGGCTCATTTTGAACGATTTCGAGAAGATTTAGAGAAGTCGAAAATGCCAAGATGGCGACTGAAGAGAATAACGTCCTTGTCTTATTTTGCAGTCACCATTGAAATTAGTTTTAGACGCGCTATAAACCCTCCTGGTTTTATTTTCAAGTCTTAATGGTTTTAAGTTACAAACTGAGTGGGCCTCTTTATCCCTTCTATTCCTTCATGCCTCCTCCACCCCCTCGCTTGCAAGCCTCAGGAACTAAAACAAAACCAGACGAATAGAGTTAAATAATTACAATTATAATAAGCATAAAAATAACTTTGATGAAAATGATTTTTTTTGCAAGTTAAAAAGGATCCTACTCCTACGATAGATCCAACTACAGACGGCCAAAAAAAACAACTACAGACTGCAAAAGTGGTCTACATAATCGTGGGAGTCACCATTGCTCTAATTGCCACGATAGCTGTGGCAATAATTTGCTACAGAAGACAAAAAGGGGAACAGCACATAACTCCTGTAAGGTATGAAAGCACTTTCTCGATTATTTAATAATACAAGTGAGCAGGGGACTGCACTCACTATTCAAACATTTTTATGGCTCGAATTCTGTCATGTTTGTCTTATTTTACCAGTATGATGAACAATTCGGCAGGTCAGCTTTTTACACACTGTAATTCAAAGCCATTTGAAATTTCGCATGCATATAATTTTGATGCTTTTGGTAAAGGGCGGAAACTGAGTTTACCAATCCATTCAACCTTAAATTTTCTGAAAGATGGTGCTTGTGGCATCTCGGATAAATGAAAGAAATAAACACGCACCATCAGTAAGCTTTACGTTTTCTTTCGTTCCAAATTCTTCATAGTAGTTAACGGAGATTTAATTTAATCACATTATATCTCCTAAGATCCAAGTCCGACATCATTCCATATTTGTTACGGGAAGTCCCGCCCGAGCGAGTAACCTTCATGGAGGAGCTGGGTCGAGGTGCGTACGGTAAAGTTCGTAAAGGAGTACTGAAGGAATTACCCAAACGTGAAGTATTTTTAAAGCCCAGGGAGCTGAGAGTGGACACCAGTGAAGGACGACTGGTTGCCATAAAAGTTCTACTTGGTAAGGAAATTATTGACGTATAATTTAGAAATGTGGGTTTTTATACTTCAAAAGCATTGGTTTCTCTCTTTTATTTATTTATTTTTTTTAACTACGTCACCTCAAAATCTAAGGGGACACAATTGAGCCAGTTGTAAGCAACTCGAAAAACAGATTCCTTGTTCGTCAAAGTTTTATCCAGAAACAAAATTGCTTGATTCCTTTGAATGTCGCAAATTATTAAGTGAAACACCCATTCTATCTATGACCATTTCAGGTGGCTGATCACAGTGTTACAGTACCCCTGTATCATTCACTATCACTTTATTTTTACAGTTTTATATCAGCCATGTACATCATTATTTCTCTACAGTACAACTATTTGATCCGCATTACGAGTGAAAATGTTTAAAACCAGTCACAACACTTTTTGAACACAAATGATTTTGAAGCTGTTGGCAAAATAAACAATCACATTAAAGTATTTAGAATATACATCTATAAGTAAACTTGACACAACTTGAAGTTGCGGACGTCTTGGAAAACAGTTGCCTCTGTTTTGATTGTCCACTTTCGACGGACGCTTACAGAAAGGTGCGCAAATCAAAGTAGTTTAAAAAAAAAAATAGCTGTTTTTGCACCCAAGGAAAGATGACCAACACGCAAATAAAGCTGTGGTTGTGAAAGCTCAGTTTCCCTTGCAGAATGATTTAACAAATAGATTTAAATACAACACACCCATAAGAAATAAACCATCGGCCATGTTTGATTTCTTCACACTTATGCAAGTGCTGACTCACCTCAGCAACTGAAACTGAGAGCAGGCGTAAGCATTGTCACAGCCACCTTAATTTTATGCCGATCAAATGGGATATATATGTTTAATGTTAAAGTCACCTTCTAATTGTTTGTCGCGATGAATTACTTAAAAACCTCTTGGTCCATCCTGGTGGCTTTGCTGACTTTTTTTTTTTTTTTGCTTCAGAAAGAGCCAACTTAGAAGGAAAAAAGGAATTTCTTCGGGAGATTGACGTCATGAAAGAAATTGGTTTTCATCGGAATGTTGTAAGCATGCTCGGCTACTGGGAGAGATCAGAGCCAATCATGTTAATACTGGAGTATGTGTCACACGGGGATCTCCTCCAGTGGCTTAGAAACAAAAGGAACAAGGTAAGATTCAAATAATCTTGATACTTCTGCTTGTCCGGATGATTTTCTTAGGACGAAACTACAGGATAGCTGTTGCTTAAAGGTTGTTGTGCCTGGAAGACCTGGAGTGTATGAATGAATAAAAACATGCCTAGGGAAGCCACTCTCAAAATAATGTTTTTGTGCACGGTTATTCATACTTTCTCGTTGTTGTATAATAGCTTGTAGATTAATAAGTGTACATTAATAATACTTTATTCTGGCCCCGAATAAAATGGGATCCGGCGTTTTCAGTTCTGTTGGTATATTTTTCTCTCACTACCAACATCTCCTCAATAATCGTTAAATAACGTTTCTTTTAATTCGACAACTTAAGATGAAAAACCCTGTTGACGTTAACATCTTTGAAGAGCTGGGACTTTGTTCACGTGAGGAAGGTGATAGCAATGATGATGATGGAAACTCCAAAATATCTTCTGAAATCCTAACCAAGGAAGGTGCCCTAGGAGAAAATGCGACAGATGAGGAAAGAAAAGAAGACAACACGGAGGAAGAAGAAGGGGAAGATAAAAAAGCAAAGGTCGATGAAGAGAATGACGTAACCCCAGGCAGCCTTGCATTCACAGCTGAATGTCAACCTTCCAGCGTTTTGGAAGAAACAGAGTTATCGCCAAGCGACAAGACTCAGCAAATTGGATCCCACCAAAAACGGAAGGAAGAGGTTATATCAACTTTGGATTTACCTCTGGTCGAATTTGGCCGTGTTCCGAAACGAAAACCGCTTCCAACTCCACCAAACCAAAAAGAAGATGAGGCCGTAGAGAAAGGTTTGACATCCGTCGCCAACGAAGGAAGTGCAGATGTGAAGATCACCATCCAGCACGAGGATGAACCACCTGGCGATGATGACGATGATAGCATTTCCCCAAAGGATATTCTCTGTTTTGCGTGGCAAATATCTCAGGGAATGGTAAGTGAACAGCTCTAAAGATTGCAATCAGAGGATATCTTAAAGTGTAAGAAGAGGGAACCTACTAAGAACTCTTTATTCCTTCTTCTCCGATATGGTACCTGTTAGCTTTCGTACAATGTGGATGATGGAAAAGGACGGAAAATAGTCTATGTATGACATGACTTACTCCTTGTTTCTTCTCGTTTATATTTCTGCCGTAAACTACCAAAAATGGTGATTTATGCCAGGCATAGCTTCGTAGTTAGCTTTCACATTGTTCACACTAAAGGACATTTTACCATCACTTTTTACCAGTCGTCCAAAATCTCCCAGTCTCATTTCTTTTGGCTATGTAACTCTTATTTAAGATCACTGCTTTTTTTTTTTTTTTTTTTTTTTTTTTTTTTTTTTCCGTAACCTCAGCAATCAATTTTAGAATTTTTTTTGCATTTTAGAGCTATCAAAATGGCTTTGTGTCCATGGCATTTGTAACTTACGCCATAGAGTAGGTCTTTCAAAATTACAGATTGTTGACAAGGCACAAACTCTCATCGAAATAGTAACAATCCCGCTTCCCAAATCAATTTCCCTTGCCAAGCTTAGTTTAACACAGGCGTCCCAGGAGTAAAATGATTTTTCTATTTGATTGCCGCACATCGTGCTCCATGCCGTACTGAGACCTAATGCACCTTGTCAATTAGGAGTTGGAAGCAGTATGGAGTCGAAATCAATTTGCTTTGCCAAAAGCATTAACATTGTTAAAATCTTAAGCTGCAGAACAGTTTGCTTTCTGATATGCATTATGTCTCAGTGAATGTATAACTACGAGTGACTGTATCACTGTGTACTGCATCTGCAGGTGAAGCGTGTGAACCGAGGCCTAAATTTGTTATGAGATCTTCGTTTTGAAGGCTGCTTTGTCCAAAGCATATGTTATTTACTATATTAAAATTCATTCCTATTTTCGTTCCGATAGGATTACTTGGCAAGCAGAGGATTTGTTCATCGGGATTTAGCAGCCCGTAATGTCCTTGTTGGTGAAGACAGAAAGGTGAAGATTTCTGATTTCGGTTTGCTACGCCACATGAGTGATGGGGAGATCTATGAGGTGCAGCACACGAGGAAACTGCCCATCAAATGGACTGCACCTGAGGCGCTGGAGAACGGCATATACTCCGCTAAGAGTGATGTGTAAGTTTGTAAAACCATATCACACGTGACTATTATCTAAAGCATGTTAGTATATACTTACTTATATTTCTCTCTAACATGCGCAGTATTAAAAACATCAAGATATTTGTTCCTAATTTTATGATAGAGCCTTTAATATTATTTGGTTGAACTATGGCTATCGTGGTTATAATCATTTTACACGCCGTTGATTTGCACAGCAAGCCGAATAAACAAAATGCCCAAATGAACACGAAAGCGGAAAACGAATGAACCAACGACTAGGAGGGCGAGAAGACAGCCGAATTAACGGGTTGACGATCAAACGGTGAATCAAATTCACAAAGGAAAGAACGAAACGAACGAAAAACCGAAAGCACGAGCGAAGCTAGACTACTAAATTAACAGCTGAGTGACTGAGTGGACGGCCACATCCAGAAAAAGACAAGGAGTGAGTGAATCTGTGGTGTAAATCAGAAGATTTGACAATTATTGTGTTGCCTAATGCGCCACAGAGTAAAAGATACTCCTAAGAGTAATGTTAAAATTGTTTGTTTCTTTTTTAATGCGTCACTCGAACTTATCACTTATGGCATTTAATTATTTAGTGACATGACCACCTTGGAATTTTCAGCAATCTAATTGATCTGCAATCTCAGAATATCTTACAATGATCAATCCAAGTGGAGGTGGATAATTGTGGACTTTTTACCTCACGAAACGTCGAAGTAAATATCCACCACTGAATATTCACCAAGCTCGCAACTGTATTTTTATATACTAAAGCAGTGGTTAAACAGCCCCAACTAGTCTTTTTGTTTCTGGAATCAAGGCGAGAAAAGCGTAAAATCAAGGAGAGTTCTAAGAAGAAGTTAAAAGATGGCAAATATGTAGTATATTCCTCCACGTACTTGAAGATCTTTTAGTAGTAACCGCCTTGCTAACGTGGAATATCAACTCTAAATCAAGGTCCTTTTCAGTAACCTCACCCCAACTGTGGTATTTCCTGCCACTTGAAATAAGATCTTGTGACGACTTGAATGTTTTTAAGAAAAAAGTAAAGACTCATCTTTTTAGGAAAGTTTTTCTATAGAATTAAAAACCACATTTAGACATTTTGTACATTAGAAATATTAGACCTAAAAATGTAAATGTAATTTTCTTTTTTTTTTTATTCAGTATTGTACGGTGTAATGAAATTTATTTGCTGTAATTGCAAAGCGCAATTGGACATCGCTGGAAATCGCACTATATGAATAAATTATTGTCATTATGATTATGATTATTATTATTATTATTATTATTATTATTATTATTATTATTATTATTATTATTATTATTATTATAAATACTCCCATCCGAAATTTGAGTAGCCAATCAAAGCACACCTATAAAACACTTTTCTTATCAGCGTTAGGTAGTTAAGCACAGACGATGCCGCCTTTTTCCAAGGACTAAAATTCTCTTATTGTGTTGTTCAGAGCCATCAGTAGCAATGTAATGGCCAAGCGTCAGATTGCGTCAAAACAGAAAGATTCAACTTATGACTGCCGTCAGTGACCTTCGAATTCGAGCGTCCGTACTGACTAAATTTGCCACTGTCAATCCTTTTATAGGTGAATAGTGTCAGGAACTCTAAAATCACCTAAATTCGCTTCAATTAGTTGGAGCTAATAAGATAAATCTGCCTGCAATTATATTCCTACCCTAATCTTGTTTCTGAGGAAAAAAAAGAAACGAATGTTCAGAAACGAAACGTCAGCACTCGCATTCCTTTACGGTGGCAGATTTGCCTTTTGTTATCAACTTTGTTGATTAACCGAACATTTGTTTCTACCTCCCACTGACGCAACAGCGTAGTTTCTTTCAAAGTTAACCCTCTTATCAATAGCTTACTGTTAGCTGCTAGTCCCAGGAGAGAAACACTTAATCACCCTAGTTACAAAACAACTAGTACACTGCATGGTTGTAAGGAAACTAGAGACAAACAATTAATTAATTAGTTTCTTAATACTTCGTTTTAGATGGTCTTTTGGAGTGGTTCTGTGGGAACTGGCTACTATGGGTAAGATCCTTTTTTGTGTCTTTACGCTGTTTAATCTCTAGGTTTACAAATATTGAATCTTTCCTTATTCTCATTGCCCCGTAAATTTAAAATCGAAACTCTGCTCATCGGTCATGCAATTAAATCGTGCAAATACGACAATTACGCTGCCATTGTTTTAAGATTTCTTCTTTGAAGTCTCACAATTTCTCTTCAATCTGACATTTCAGGTGGCATCCCATATCCAGGAATTCGCAACGGATTGATGTGCCATGTTCTGAAGGGAGGATATCGTATGGAGAAGCCCAAGACGTGTAATAATGAGATGTAAGTAATTTACCGCTGAATCTCCAATCTTCTGTAGAGATGAATAAACCAAAAATCTTGCAAAGTGTAAAGTTGAATACGTAATGTCCCCAAATGAGACTCCAGGAAGGATCTGTGATTCTCAGGACATGTCACCGAAAGAGAAAAAAAAATGCAGTGAGCCCAGCTCGTAAAACAACCTAATGAATATGTTCACTGCTTTTTTGTTCAACAAATAATTGTACTGTTCATGAGTACAGCCGCGCATTGGTGGTCCGTTGGTGAAGAAAACAAGGGATGTTCACTTAATCCGGTCAGTTGATCGTTAGTACAGCCAGGTATTGGTGATCCGTTCCTAAAGGAAACAAAGGCTGTTCACTCAATCTGGCCGCCCGATCGTTAAAACAGACGAATATTGGTGGTCCGTTGCTGAACTAAAACATGGCGGATTCTACCCAGGGGGGTTTCTATGTTATTTGGCCAATAATCACAGTCAGTTTTTATGTTGGGCGTAACGTTCTTCTTGTTTTAACCCTACTCTTCCATTTGTTATTTGCTAGCCGAAATCGCACAAGCGAATGCTAGCATTCATGACAGAGTATCGCCCGTCTGTGCCTGATCTTAAAAACATCATAATGAGCAAATGGCATCTTATAGAAAATAAGCCATAACAGGGAAAAAAAAATTAAAACCCTCCAATGATCTCATATAGAAAGGGAAAGTCATTAAAAGACATACTCGTCAGAGCTAAACTATGAAGGTCAAAGAAACAAAATCTCGACCAATAGGAGCCGTGTTTGGCCTGACAACATTATATACAATCTATTCAAAATTATTAAAAACTGGATAATTGTATAATGCAATTCCAGAAATTTGATTGGCTTAGAGGCCATGGTATATGAACCATTATACTATGCCTGAGAATAGTGACTATTAAAATGGTCTTCTGGTTGTTCTTGCTAAGCGAAACCAGCCATAACTTACAATATTTCTTCATTGTTTTTAATAAAACAATTATTCCACTCGCGCTTGTTGGATATGAGATGATCGTAGCCAACTCGGCGCTTCGCGCCTCGTTCACTATCTATCATCTCATATCCAACGCGCGCTCGTGGAATAATTGTTAAATATTTTGCTTGACAGTAAAGAAGTGCTACACTCAAGTTAGGTATTGCAAAGTAATTGTGTTTCCACAATATCGAACAATAGTATAGTCATTCTACCGAATATTCTACCTCTGACCAAAATATGCGATTTATTTTATCAACAGATACCAGTTAATGATGGACTGTTGGGAACACGATCCAGACGAGCGTCCAACGTTTGCACAACTGATATCAACATTTGAAAGGATGATGACGGTGGACGCTCCTTATTACGATTTTAATCAACTCGATGAACGTGAGCCATGCTACAGTAGCGCAGCTGAAAGCACCAGCAAAACTGTTGAACAGGAAACAGAGCTGGAGACAAAGCTGTAATTGTTTTATCATTGCTGATAGAAACCATTAATAGCAATAGTTTTTATTGAGTTTAAACTTGTTGGGTAAGCAGAAGATAATTGATAAAAATACTTGTAAAGCCGTGGTCAATGTTTAATAAGCAGTCAATAGTAGCTATACTAATAACAATAGAATAATAATCTATCAATTACCTCAATAATAGTATTAGAGCTAATTAGAATAGTATTTAGTTGAAGGTCGATGGTTATTTCGTGATAGCTTTGGTTTTGCTTTAAGCAGTCAACAGTAGTTATACTAGTAACAATAGAATAATAATCTATTGATTAGCTCAGTAAAAGTATTAGAGCTACTAAGAATGGTATTTAGTAGAGTGTCGATGGTAATTTCGTGTTAGCTTTGGTTCTTCTTTGAGCAGTCAACAGCAGCTATAGTAATAACAGTAACATAATAATTTATCAATTATATATACCTCAATAATGGTAGAAGAGCTACTAAGAATGGTATTTAGTTGAGTGTCGATGGTAATTTCGTGTTAGCTTTGGTTTTGCTTTAAGCAGTCAATAGTAGTAAAACTAACAACAATAAAATAATATTCTATTAATTACCTCATTAATGGTATTTTAAAATGCTTCTTTATAGAATGGTATTTAGTTGAGTGTCGATGATAATTTGGTGTTAGCTTTGGTTTTGCTTTAAGCAGTCACTGAGTAGTAATACTAACAACAATAAAATAATAATCTTTCAATTGTATATACCTCAATAATAGTATCAGAGCTACTTAGAATAGTATTTAGTAGAATGTCGATGGTAATTTCGTGTTAGCTTTGGTTTTACTTTATGACGTTTTGTGATTGGTCAGCAAAACTTGCACCACTTTCTCAACCAATGAGAAGCAAAACTAAGCCAATTGTGAACTGCTCACGATTGGCTTTTCTAGTGCCCGCGCTTGACGCCAGTTTGTGAATTGTGTCCACGGTATTTGCTTCAAATTTTGATAGGTTCATTTCGCTGTTTTCGCCATTGTTTGATCTGCTTTGGTATAAATTTCTTTTATGGAGTATAAATTTCTGGTTTACCTTTTTTGGCCAACTATTCAATGCAACTCGTCATATTAGATTTGGTTTTAGGCAAGCTGATGCTGACACGTGGTTTCATCAGACTGAGCTTTTGTTCCAAGGCAAGAAAAAGAAGCGCTGAATGTTTGGCTATGAAACCAACAATCTGTATGTAGGAGCCCTCATGTGTGGCTTTCTGACACCCACACCTGTTATTGCATTATTCCTTGAAAAGAAAACCTTTTTAAGCAACTAATTTTTAAACTGTATGTAGCAGCCCTAATTTGTGGCTGTGTGAAGTGTTAAGCGCCCCACCCTTTATATGGCGTTATTCCTTGAAATCAAAACCTGTTAAGAAAAAATTTAGGTAACTAATTTGTAAGCTGTATGTAGTAATCCAATTTGTGGCTGTGTGAAAAATGTTGAGCGAGCCACCCCTGATATGGCGTTATTCCTTGAAAACAAAATCTGTTACAATTTAGGTACCTAATTTTAAGCTGTATGTAAGGGGCCCCGCCGACCGGTTAGTTCAGGTGGGGGAGCATCGGACTACCGTGCGGTAGGTCGAGGGTTCAAACCCCGGTCGGACCAAGACTCAGGGTCTTTAAATAACTGAGGAAAAAGTGTTGCCTTTGCAATGACATCTGCAAACGGTTAGATTTTCTAGTCTTCTCCGATAAGGACGATAAACTGTAGCTCCCGTCTGACAACACTTGTTTCTAATAATTTATGGGACATAAAAGAACCCACACACTGTTCGAAAAGTGTAGGGGACGTAGTCCACGGCGAGGTGGTCTATCCGTCTATTTCTGATTTCTTCTGTCGCGCGAAATATAGACTGACAGCGCTGACATCCGATCTCACCACACAGAAGAATTGTAAACCGCCATGGGACCATGTGATATGTGCGGTGTGTAAATACCATTATATGTGGTTGTTTGACAAATGGTAAATATATGTTGTGGTTCAATTTTATCCTTGGTTTAAATTTTATTTTCCATTGTTTCAAGCTCATTATCATACATTACCATACCCAAGAATGATAGGAAGATAAAATTCAAACCAAGGATAAAATTGAACCACAACATATACCTTGCATGGTTCGTGTTAGTAATTGAGATTAAATAATTTAGATACCCAATTTGGAAGCTGTATGTAGAATTTTCGTAGTTCAGATATCTTAGAAAACTATGCCATGATCATCTGATCACATTGCTATGCATGCAGGTCGCTTATACAAATGTGATTTACCTTTATTCTAGGTTAAAAGGAGCTATACTTTTTCCATTTACGTAAAACATAGTGCGAATGATAGGGACAAAGTTGTAGTTGTGGCAACGTGATGCCTTTTAGTACTATAGTACTAGTAGTACAGGTCCAGTTATATGTGATATATGTCTTGTAATATTCTTTGATTGCTGTAAGTTAAGGATAAAGTAGACGGAATCATTTAAGTCAATAAAGAAAAACTGTAATGTTTCCGCGGTCATAAGTTAATGAACTTAACAAGTTCGGGCTGATCCACTTGGCAACATACAACAACTACCCCAAAATCCGTTAATTGAGTGGAGCGTTTTTAAAAGAGTTTCTGCAGCTTGACCTCTAGCTACAGACTACCCAAGCCGGGGGCATAAATTTGAACAACTAGTTTGTCACGGTCGTGGGCCATTTACCAGTTTATTTTCGTAAAATCCTTTTTCCAGGGGGTCGGCCAGGGTGGTGGTGTGGGGGTGTGGGGGGGGGGGGGGGAGAAGTTGGATCGACTGATGTATTTCCAACCCTCTCGATTTAAAACTGCCCTCGCGAACTCTGTAAAACCAATCTATGGTTTCCATTTCTACTCTAAACTGAATAATTGTAATGTAGGGTGTAATGTAAATTTTTTATTATTAACACTACGTCACGATACAGGACTTCATTAAACCAGCCTATGTTGAACTGGATACTTCCTCTATAAATATTTGTTTAAATAAATAAAAGAAATAAATAAGATTTGTGTTTCAAATTTAAAGTTGAAACTGGTATACTAACAAATCAACGGTATTATACAGAGTGACAAGCCTGTGGGACTCCCTCGCGCGTGTTTTAGCTTACACGCCGAGTTTGTCTTTTAAAGCTAAATTTGTTTTTAAGGACTGTGCTACTCCCGGCATCACAACAACTACAGAAATAAGGTAATTTGCACGGTCCAACCAATGATTCCTGTCCTATAATTGCACAAATCTCAGCTAGAAAGGATGATAAAACTTTCTTGCACTTAATTAAGCCGACCCAAACCCAGCTGAAATGTCCTTATTGGACATTAAAAACACCGTCGTTAACCTTTTCTGGTGAGAATTTTTTGAAGCAAAAATCATAACAATATAACAATGTTGAAATTGCCCTTTCTTTGGAGAGTTCTCTTAGAATAAGTAGGGGTGTATTGTACATGGTGGGGAAATCGCAAATACAATAGTCACGTAAACAACAACAACAAATACTTTATTCATATGACCATGGCAGCGACCGTAATTTGCATAATTTGTGCAAATATGCAAATGAGGAACTAAATTTGCCACTTTTCACTTCTTTTTCTCAAAACTTTTACCACCTTTCCTCATAAAACATATTAGAAAGGGCATTTAATCCACTACTTGTACCATCTACACTAACTTTGAATTGGTTGAATCATGTGGGAACCGCTGAACAATGTAAAAGCGTTTGCTGCTTCATTAGAGCAGTCTTCGCCCGTCTAGGGAGGGGGCATTTTTTAAAATCGTCTCTTGTGGGTTCGAATTCGACCCCCACCCGGCAAAAAGGGTTTTAAACACACAAAAAAAGAAGTCATATCCACAATGAAGGGATTTAAAAATAGGAGAAACAGAACTCGTCAGTCAGAAATGATCCGTTAGACTTTCTAAAAGCCCTTTCCAATATTATTTCCCCTCTTCACTCTTTGTGTTATGTTGATTTTGGTTCCCTCGTTCTCGCGATGTTCGTCGCTCACTATCGTGACTTATAATCCATCAAATATTTCCGCTCGTGCGCGATTGGCCTAAACGCCTCACGTGACCGAATATACCCCAGCTAAAACTGGGGAATATCCGATGATATTCCCCAAGTGATTTTCCCCGATTTCAAAAAACTTTAAGGCGCCTCAATTTTGCAATTAAAATTAGTGTCAAGATGGGGGAACAGTTTGCTTTTGTGACAGGAGTAGAGATTAACCTGCTGGTCGATAAAGCAGTATCAGAAAACAATATACGCTCTAAACGTTTTTGATGGTAAACTGTTCTTAAACGAAATGTTCAAATACTCAAGCTCGTTGCTACATGTTGCGAAAAATATTTGAAGGATAATAACCACAATAGCCCCCATTTGACTTTAAAAATATGCTCAGATATTTGTCCTTGGACATTATCTGCTCCGAGAAGCGAACAGTTTTCCTCGAGCTTCGCTCTCAGAAAACTGTTCGCTTCTCGGAACAGATAATATCGGCGGACAAATATCTGAGCATATTTTCGCGCCAAATGGAAGCTATTGTTTATTTATTCGCAAAAAAAGTCGACTTATGGCAACTCTAATGATCCGCTTGATGTTAAACATACGATGGTTAAATACAAGGCTCTATCAAATCCTCTAAATCGACTACAAGTACATGGGAGTAGCACAAGGCTAAAACGAAAAACAAAAACAAAAAACAAACAAACAAAACCACTTAAACGGTGAAAGACATACTCGTGCGTTAATTTAAATAAGCTAAACTGAACACGCGCGACGCGCGAGGGAGTCGCGCAGGATTGCCACTCTTTACACAGCTGACACAGAAATATTCAGCTGACAAGAATCAGTATTGCTAGATAAACAATAAAAGGGAGAATGGAATGTTATTGTCATATTTAACTTGAGGGTGGGATTGTGGCTATGGTTAAATACACCATATTCTGACGTTAAGGAAGGGGGGAGGGGTGTAGGATGCGTGGGTGCGTAGAGACCCGGGTAGAGACCACCATCTATTTTATTGGTCTTTTATGGTTTAGTGGGTCTTACTCGATTAAAGTAGTTTTGACTACTTCCGTTACGAATTTTTTTTTTCCGTTCAACTCAATGAATTCACCCATTCCGTTTTCTGCATACGGATGTTCTGGCATTATTCGAATGATTGACGATGTCACACGAACTTGGCCTGGGCTGGCTACTAAGACTTTCTTTGTTGTCCTTTTTTTTATGTAAATTTTTTTTTAAAGAATTCGACTGAACCAAGCGGAGGAAATCCGCGCGCCAGCTTCACCGCTTTCTTCCAGCAGCCGTCAATTTTTTTCGAGAAACGAGTTGGTTGTAGCGATCAATTGTTCCAACCAGGTAAAACATTGTAAATTACTATATGGTAATCTCATCTCCAAAATTAAATGGAAGTATATGTATACATAATATTGAACGGAAAAACCAAATAAAATATTTAGGTGTATTCATTGACCAAAATTTACACTGGGGACCACAGATTCAACACATAAACAATAAATTAGGTAAAAAATATTGGCATCATTAATAAATTAAGATATTACGTAGATCTTCATACTTTAAGGCAGATGTATTTCTCCTTCATTTATCCATATTTAACTTATGGTATTACAAGCTGGAGTAGTGCTTACAAGACCAGGTTGCTTAAGATTAAAACTAAACAGAATAAGTGTGTGCGTAGCATGTTCTTTGCTTATAGCAGGGACAGTGCTATGCCATACTTAAATCTCTTAGGTATTCTTACACTTGAAAACATCTACAAATTTAAGGTGGCCCTTTTCACACATAAAATTATTAACAATACTACTAATATTCCTAACATTTTCAAAGGAACCCTAACTCTTGCCTCTGAAGTTCATAGCTATAACATCAGATTTGTATCAAACCTTAATTTTCATCGGCCGAGGATAATGAATAACTACGGAGCTGCCACTTTAGCATTGGCTGGGTCAAAAATTTGGGAAAAAATTCCCACTAAATTAAAAAAGCTCTCATATAATAGCTTCTACAAGCAGTACAAATTGTACCTTTTAAATGCCCAATGAATATTGGGTATTTAAAAGGTATTGCCCTCACTATTAATTATCATTCCTATTGTTTTTTATGTAAAAATTGTAGTATGTTTCTATCATTGCACAATTTTTTTGCTGTTTAGTTGCACGTTATACGCCAGTTAGTTGCACGTGGCAGTGACCAACTCGAAAGCCTAAGCTCCTTTGGTCGCTGCGCACATTTTACTTTTCACATTTATGTAATTTAATGCTATCTTTATATTACTTTTCTTATATATTGTAATTTCCTTTTGTTGTGAGCCATTGAAATAGTGCACAATAATAAAAACCTTCTAAACCTTCTACTAATGTATGACGAGACCGTTACTTTGTGTTCAAATGTGCGTATTTGCATAAGTTATTATGACTGTTTATACAAACGATCAAATGTCACTTCCTTAGCAGCGGCCAAGCGTTTCCACAGATCAAACGCCAAACTTCAAGATGGCGAAATGGTCAACTGATTTGATTTGGCTGTTATTTGCAGCTAGCCATGTTGTCTTGTTAACTCAGGCCGCAAATGTGGCTTTGTATAAATCTGTTAGAGCAAATGCAACTTGAGGCTCTCCTGCGGAAGAGTATTACAGCGTTGTGGAACGTCATAAACCACTAAGAGGTGGGACGCTGTCCACCTGCCTCAAATACGACCTTTTCGCATAAGGACTCGAAAATGGTAAATGGGGATCCTTCAACATGGTGGCAATCCCCAGCATCTATAGATAAAGTATCTATCACAATTGACTTACGAGGACCGCATCAAAAGGTAAGAGATAGCACGTGATGTTGGATTGTAAAATTTTTTGCAGCTACTGAGCTCCAAATCCGCAGCCATGAGCGCGTTGGTTTTCACGACAACTGATCTTGTTTTCACTGTAAACACGGGTATTCTGTGTTTGGTTTTTCTACAGCGATACCGTACTGACTAGACGGATGTGAAATATCAGAAATAACTCGACAGTCTTTTGGTGATCGATCTTACGTTGTTATGCCGCTGAATACAATTAAATTCCTTCGTTACTAAAATATTTGCCTTATCTAGCTGTTTAGGCTTAATTCTAATGCACAGCGAAGCCTGCCCTGGTTTGTGCAGTTATCAATTTTCGCGGACAGAGTAAAGTTTTAATTAGAATGAAGTCCATTTTAACTTGTCGATAAGACTTAATCTTCGTACGAGTTTTAATTTTTTGGGCTAGTCTGAAAGAACATTTACAGTCATCATAATTTGTTAGGGAACGAGTACGACTTTTCTAATCTAGTTAGCGTGGTTTAGATAACCACTTGTCAAACCAATCTTGTTTCTAAGGTCTCCTTATCTGCTGCCAAACAGTGGGAAGGAAACTGAGTTCTGGGGATGTGACTATATTATAATTTGAAATTTGAAAGTCGCACTCGTACCCTGATTTGAAGGCCCCTATAATAGCATTCACCCTAAAGAATGTGAAGGCTAACGCTCGAAGTGGCAACGCTTGTATCTTTTTACGTTTCCCCATTTACCTTATGAACTCGATTGATCAAACCAAATACCGGTAAATTAAATATATTTGCTCCTGTAGTCAAGCAACCGGACAGTCCCTAAAGGCAGGTTTTCACAAGGACTTTTGAGCATAGCTAGGGGGCTCAGATATAACTGATGTCATACAATGACTAGAGTAAAACTCACATTTTGATTGGTTTAGAAGATTTTGAAAACTTTTGTGAGTTCAAGATGCATGAATGGCATCACAAGCAACAGAAAGTTCTGGCATTTCATTATTCCACTATTATGTCCTTTCAAAAAATTAGGTCAAGAGAACGCGCAAAATACAAGACCATAATACATTGTAGTGCCTTGGTTTGACCGGTTTACAACAGAGCCATAACGGGCAACGACATTTCACTGGCTGTCTGTGTTTACGTCATTCGCATGCGCCATATACTGATAGACAGCTTGATTGACAGATAATGCTAGCTGTATTTCAACGCCCTTACCACAAAAGAGAAACCCAAATAACAATTGAAAATCTTTTCGTAGCGGAACAATAAATCTCTTATTCGATGGTTTTACATATTTTTGTCCATATGGTATGGTATGTCCATATGGTATGGACACTTTCAAGAGTCGTCCCACTCAAGACCATAAACTGTATGCACACCTTCAAGGGACGTCTCACTGAAGGCCATAAACTGTATGGACACCTTCAAGAGACGTCCCACTCAAGACCATAAACTGTATGCACACCTTCAAAAGACGTCTCACTAAAGGACATAAACTGTATTGACACCTTCAAGAGTCGTCTCACTCAAGGTCATAAACTGTATGGACAATTTCAAGAGTCGTCTCACTGAGGGATAAAAACTGTTTGGACACCTTCAAGAGACGTCCCACTAGAGGCCATAAACTGTGAAGACACCTTCAATAGACGTCTCACTGAGGGACATAAACCCTATGGACACCTTCAAGAGTCGTCTCACTGAAGGACATAAACTGTATGGACATCTTTAAGAGACGTCTCACTGAAGGATAAAAACTGTTTGGACACCTTCAAGACACGTCTCACTAAAGGCCATAAACTGTATGGACACCTTCAACAGACGTCTCGCTTAGGGCCATAAACTCTATGGACACATTTAAGAGACGTCCACTGAACGACAAACTGTATGGACACCTTCAAGAGTCGTCTCACTGAAGGCCAGAAAATTGATGGGCATAATAAATCCATCCTTCGAAACACGAACATCCCGTCTCGAGCATGCAACTGCCGGCAACCAGATCACTGCTCTATGGCCTGGAATTGCCTTAAACCATCCGTGGTTTACCAGGGAATAGTTACCACCTAAGACAACAGGCCGGCCCAATCGTACGTAGGACTTACTGTGACCTCTTTTAAAACGAGATTCGCGAATCATATGTCATCATTCCGAGACGCGAACAAGTAAATAAATGAATAAATAAATAGGAATTTCAGTGGAATCCACGGAGTGGCTTTTCTTTCCACTGTTTCCAGGTCGAATTGGAATTTGGAAATGTTGGTTTTTGTGGAGGGAGGAAAACCGGAGTACCCAGAGAAAAACCCTCGGAGCAGGGACGAGTACCAACAACAAACTCAACCCACATATGACGCCGAGACCGGGAATCGAACCCGTGTCAATTGGTGGGAGGCGAGTGCTCTCATCACTGCGCCATCCCTTCTCAGTACAGAACTCAGTAAACACGTTTGGCATTTAAAAGACGCCGGGTTAGGTTTTAATATAACTTGGAAGATTTTGAAGCAAGCTGCGCCTTTTAACCCCGCTTCGAACTGTTGTAATCTGTGCTTGTGGTAGAAGTATTTCATTATTTGTAGATCAGACCTTGCGACCCTGAACAAGCGCAATGAACTGGTAACTTCATGTAGGCATTGGGACAAATTTCTCCTAAGCAAATTTAAATCACCCGTTGCCACGCAGTAGCATCTGATCGAATTCAAATTCTGACGCGCGCGCATATATCAGCGTACGTTGTAACGGTATTTTAGCAGTTTGGCTATTTTATCTGAAGAGTGCCGCACATGTTGTGCGGTACGAAACTAAATAGTAATAAAATTCCAAATCGAATCCATAGTTTTGAACAACTCGATTATTAAGAGTAAATGTCCCTAAGCATCAAATGTAAAAGTCAAATCGCGGACACAGCTCAAAATTCGATTTCGCTCATACTTTTTCTATAGATAGGCCTTTGACGCAAACTAAACAAAACTGGGTTTATTTGTTTTAAAATTCGTTTCTTTAAGAGTAATTAAATAAAAACCTTTGGGTTGGTTTTGAGGCTAATTTGGATCGAAATTTTACAACGGTTCATAGCGCTCTAGTGTTCGTTAAAAGTACACTGTAAATCTTCCGTTGCTGGAACTTTATAGTTTGGTCTCTAGAAAATTCAGAAGTGATAAGAAAAGCAGTTACTTTTCGTCCTGAACAACGGCCATGAGGTTTTTTCTTAAAGCCACCTTCGATACTCTTTCTAAATAGTTTTGGGGTACCTTAAAATAACTTCCTAAAACTCATGTCGGTACGCCGAACTAGGACCTCAAACTATACTGCAGATACAAATAAAGGATAGATGTCAAAAGTTATACTGGCATTTTTTTGGGATGTAGGTTAGTTATGTGATACGACTTCGTTGAAGTTTGCTAATTTGACAAATTTGCCGACGGACGCCATTTTGAAAACTAAGGGGCAGCACTAAAAGCCAGAATCCGGAATCCGGAATCCGGAGTCCGGAACAGAAAACCGGAATCCGGATCCAGAAGAATCCTCAAGATTCAGCAGTTAGATTGTACAAAAATTGTCTGAAAATAATCTCAACGTAAATGTTATAATTTTCGATTCGTGACACTAGAGGAAAAAATCTATTTAAGTCATTATTTCACGCAAATGAAAAATGATTGGTCTCACGGCTTTCCGATATGCTGGTTTTCTAAAAAATCGAGTGTATGAAAACTTTGCCCCCCCCAAAAACTTTCAAACAAAAGTTTTACCCCCCCCCCCCCCCCCCTGCAATGACAGTTTAAAAATTTTACCTCCCTCCCCCTCACCCATGGTTGGCCTGGTGTCTGAATTGTTGAGAATGTCCTGGGCTCAACACTTGGTTACACCGTATTCAATATTGCGGCTACCAAAATATGGGCGGAGGTCGCTAGCTCTCTGAATTTGAACTGGCAAGAGAAACGATCAGAAGTTAGGCGAAATTCAAGTAAGGGAACGTACCTTACATCATCTCTTCAATGTCTTGATAATAACGATGTTTAGAAGAAGGTACACAGAAGGTCAACGCAGCTAGGGGTTTGAGAGCAGTACAGGAGCATTTGATGTATGGATGTGGATATATAGATTTTGAAGAAGCCTACCATCTCTATTTGCCTTTTAGTCATTTGTTTTTCCCAGATAACAAGCCTTCAGAGATAAACTGCTTGATGGAATACACGGTTTGCTTGTCTAGTAGTAGAATAGTAGCGATATGGAGAAGATTCTAGTCGATTTTACCAACTCTATGATTGATGAGAAGAGTTCCAATCACCTTATTGACAGAGATACTCTGGCAATGCTTTTAAAAAGTATGGACTCTGAATACGATATTGATGCAGACACAGCCAGAAGACGTATAACAGATATTACTGAAATAGCAAAGGAATGCGACAATGCTTTGGCAGCGGGAAAAGACCTTGTTCGTCTCCACCTCCCGGACCTCCTGAAAAAGAAAGAACAAATTCAAAGTCAAATAAGGGAGGTAAACAGCACACTTGCTAAAAACCGAAATGTCTGGCCAGAAAAGAGAGTCAAAGATTTGGAAGAGTCAAGAGAACCATTTGAAGAGAGGCTTGGTGAAATTGAAAATCTACTTGAGAAGGGAGATACAGCTGCTGTTGAAAAAGTAAGAAGAGCTGCTAAAAGGCGTGCTGGATTATTGCTGGAAGAACATCGTGTTAAGAGAAGAAAACTTGAAAACCAAAAAAAAAAAAAAGGAAATTGAAGAAGATGAGGAGCGGTACTTGTTAAAGGCAATAGAAGAAATGTCGACATGCCATGGAAGACAACATGACACCTTCTTGTATATGCACCTCAGAGTAAAGGCAAAAGATATGCTCAGAATTGTCAACCACAGGAAAGCAACCAAAGGTAAGAGGCCCCTTAAAGCTGTGTCGACTGTGCTGGCTCGTGGAAAACCAAAGCGCACGTCCAGTATCCAAGCCAAGCGGCACTTAGGACAATCTCTCTTTTGTTGCAAAAAGCCACCCAAGACAGAGGACAGCGAGACAGAGTTGACACATCATCAACGCGCACACGTAAGAAATGCAGTAGAAGATTACTGCTATAAGGACGAAGACAGAAAATACGGATTGATTAAGAGGATTGACGACAAGGCCTATGTTCGTCCTGGAACATCAGTGGGCTTGCGTGACGTTAAACGAGGAGCGATTTATCAGCCCAGTGATTCGGAAATGGCAAGAAAACTTCCTATATGACTGGGTAAAAAAGAAGGTTTATGTTACGCCTTCAACTCACCGCATTTTTACTATAAGAACCCAGCGCAGTTGGCGACAAAGAAGCGTATGTAATGAGCGAGGATGAAAACTTTGTGTTCATGCGACCTAAGGCTCAAGTAGGGAGTAGTGGAACAGTGTGGTCGTCAGAGGACTTAGACCTCGAGCGAGCATGCCAGATTTATACGAAGTGTCAGATTCTGCGGGAATAATTGCGGGTCGCAAGGCTACTGATACCGATATACAGCAAACATTGAAGTGGCCATCCCTTCAATGCCGCAGAGAATACCAAAAGTGCATACAGGTCTATAAGTGTATCAATGGCTTGGCCCCAGCTTATCTGCTAGATGACTTCCACTCCTCTGAGCAGATCCATAATTACAACACTAGGAACAAAGACCTTATTCGCCTGCCTCTTGCCAAGACTACTAAATTTCAAACATCTTTTAAGTACAATGCCACCAAATCCTGGAACACTCTTCCTCGTAACTTACGTCATGATCAGTCTCTCACTAGTTTTAAACTGAGAGTCAAGAAACATCTAAATCACCTTAGTTAATTTCTCACCTTCACGAACTCTTTGAATGATTTTTTGCTTTCATTTCTATATTTGATTATTTATTGTTATTATTTTATACAGATCTCCATTTAAACCAGCTACGCTGAATTGGAATTTCTGTTTAAATAATGTATATAAATAAATAAATAAATAAATAAATAAATAAATAAATAAATTCTGGTTCCTCTGGTTCTATTCCCTTTCGAAGTTTCTGTACAAGGATAAAAGACAAAGTGAAACACTGTACTCAAAAAGACGTACTGGCAATTAGTGCAGATGCAAAATGTCCATTTCGAAATTACGAAAAGAAACGTATAGTCCACACTTCTGAGTACCTTGAACGAGCCGCAGATAAATGCAACATTACCAAAATGTCAGAGACAGAAGTCCAACATTGCAGCAGAATTCAAGGGCTCGTTCAATCAACTGTTTCCTCCATGAACAACTTGCATGTCCACAAGTGCAAATACTACTGGAACAGAGCTTTGGGAGGAATACAAAGTTGTAATAAAGAAATGTGAAGAAATTCTGACAGTATTGAATGACTTGCATTTGCCAAAAGTGAAACCGCGAGTATTAGAACTCACGGATGCAGGACCTGGTGCTGGATGCAACAATGGCGCTGTCCAATATAGAATCGCAGACAGTACTCATTCATGGTCTTGATAAAATTGTTCCCGTACACAGGGCAAGAGGCAATAGCGGTCAAAACGAGGCGGAACGCACAAACGCGTCAATTGGTGATGCGCTCGTTACTGGCGAGACTCTTCAATGGGAATATCATAAACGTTTTGAAGGAATGAGCAGAGATGAAATCGAAGCCCTGTCCCTTCAGGAATATGAGCAGCTAGAGGAGGAAAGAATGAAGAAAAACGCATGGCGAGCTGCTGTGGACCTAGCCGAGCGAGTAGATGGAGAGTCTGCTCCAAGTGGCTTTACATCTTGCCGTGTTACTCTGCATGAAAGTGAGCAATTCCTGTGGGATCGGGACTATATGGAGAAATACATTTCAACCAAATCCGGATCTGGTAAACTGAATTTACCTGGTAATGGATATTACAGCCAGATCGAGAGATTCTGCGAACTACATTTCAAGAGGGGGGAGCATTACTTAGAGTATGTAAAGGGGGCATGTGACGACAAAGGAGAACTGTGTGATTTTTGTAGAGAGTGGAATGGCCCTAGGACTGGATGCGTCCCTAGGCTGTACTCAGATTACGAAATGACCGGATTTCATTACTTACCGGCCCGTAGCACTCCTATTCAAGACCACACAGGCAACGCTCGAGATAATTAGTTAATGACAGAGATACTCTGCCAATGCTTTTAAAAAGTATGGACTCTGAATACGATATTGATGCAGACACAGCCAGAAGACGTATAACAGATATTGAGATATTGAGTTAATGACTTTCAACCGCGTGCACAGCTTAAAAAGCTCTTTAACCGAAATGCCATATCATCTTCAGATGAAGACGGCATCAAAGACTTCTCTACAAAGTACATAGTCCCGGAATATCATGTTCGAAACTATGTACTCCATCAAGAACATTTGGAGTTGATGAAACAGAAACGGCAGAGAGAAGAAATGACAAATAAAAGAATCACGAGCAGAAAAAAAATAGGAGGATTACAACTAAGAAGATTTGTACGAAAGCAAGAAGATGTCGTCTCTTAGAGTTCTTGAGCTAGACAAGTACATTGACCACCAGAGTCTCTCAGAAAGAGCTCATAAAATGAAGAAAAAGGACAAGGTGTCGCTTGTGCAAGCTCACATTGCCATCATGGCAGCATTTTCCATTGTAAGGGAAGAAAGGATGTTGGATCAGGTTGAAGATTCAGAAGACGAAGATGACGTCGTACTCAACGAATGGGGTACATCAGAAAAAGATGAAGATCTTTAATTGTTTTGTCTTTGTAGGCAGCCTGATAATGAACGTTTTGCTGCGATAAATGCGACGACTGGTGCCATGGAGAATGTCTAAGGATGTCAGAGGAGGAAATGAAAACGTACAAGGGTAACCCTGATTTAGAATTTATCTGCCCTTTATGTATTTCTACGTGATGATACTTTCAATCCAGTGTGGAATGCTGTGGTGTATATCTGAGGAAGAAACAGAAACATACAAGAACGATCCAGCTGTAGACTTTATTTGCACTTTGGTATTACCAAATTTATAAATGCAAGTTTTCATTCAATTTACTTTATCAAATATTAAACACAACGTGATGAAGTAGACAAAATACATGAACAGTGAAAGTAAGTTTCTACTTCAGGATTTCACAAGCCCTCTTCTGTTATGTCAGTCTCTGTGTCACTGATGCTGTCGGAGCTGTTTTGATTTGCTTTCTGGTAATCATCCATTTTACTTAGCGGTTGTGTAGTTAAACGGCTTGAAACAAGGTCCACTATTTTACACCTGGCTAAATTTGCCAGTATGTAGTAAATGGGCAAGGTGTTGTACTCTAGACGCTGTGATAGATAAGGGAACTTCTCTATCTACGTTTAGATCACTGTCATAAATAACTTCCCCTTGTTTATACATTTTTTGCCCCTCTTCAGTGAGAAGATAATTGACAATGAGCTGTACGTTCTTTTGAAATATCTGCGTTTTCCTATTTTCATTCTTTTTATCATTTTTTCTTTTCTTAGCAGCACTACTTTGCTTATATCCACGTCTGGTTTTACAAACCGCAGTAAACTTCTTAGCCGCTTCTTCGGCTTTTGATAGTAATGAAGTCATTTCATTCCTCATATCCTGCAGTGACTCATCCAGTCTACCATGTGGTGGAACATTTGCCACTTGTGTTTCAGATTTATCCCATTTGTCTCAAACAATGATGATCGTGTGCCTTAATTTCAGAAATTAGGTTTTGTACGTCATTATCAAACTATGTATTTTGGCAGCCACACCAGCTAAAACGTTTCCATCATTAGGGCAAGGGATGTATCCTTCGTCCAGCCGGTTGGCAATTCCTACCATGTTTTCTGATTTGAGAAAACAATAACTATTTTCAATTTTTTCCTTTCTTTTTAATAAGTCCCATTGGCTAGCTTTGTCCTGCGTAAAATACTTGCAGAAAACAGTTTTGCTTGGAATCAGTGGTTTAGCAAATTCTTTTAAGTCATTGTTAAAAAACTAGATGCCACGATGGGTTCCTCCATGTGGAAGTCACCCAAGATCAACATCCTGCCAATCTTTCTCAGAACTGCTTGTGGCATTTCTTCTGTGTATGATTTCAATAGAATAAGCATTTTTTTAATATAAACATGCTAAAAGGTAATGATATAAATAAATACTACTTTTAGCTTCAGTCAGGGTGCAAACATTACGTTTTAGTCTCCTTCCACCAGCTAAACAAGTCAAAGTCAGCAGTAGTTTTTGGCGAAGAAAGTACGTACAAAACTATAATTTAGTATTCAGTGAAGAACTGAATACACTTTTGATAGGTATAAATATATCAGTGTGATGAAATAATATATAATAACTAATAACTAGCATAATTAAACAAAAATTCACTTGTTTTATGATATGTACATCCAATGACCAAGATGTTCAGTTTCGGCTCGCGAACAAGCTACAAAAATCGCTCGCATTTTGCGAACAATGAAACTGTTAAAATCATCATATTAAAGTTGGAAGGTCACGAAATATTTTACCTCCATCTGGTGTTCCGCTTTGCCTTTGAACATGCTCCACTTGCTCTCTTGGACTAGGGATTACAACCACGTCATCGTGGATGTCGAATTTGGCTTTGGCTGTTTTATGGGTTTAATGTGCAATAGCGACAATTAAAACCAGATTTTAGAAAACAACTATCTGTATTAAAACTGGGTTACTGACCAGATTTAACGAATTCATCAAATGAACTTGCTTTAACTGCTTTCCTTATACTCCTATTCAAACTCCAAATCTTGTACAGAGCCATGTTCGCTTGGTACGAATTTGGGGAGTGACCGCTGACGTTGAATATTGTCCTGTCCACCAGCAAACTCGTTCCCAGGGTCTCTATTTTTCACTCCGTGCCATTTCATCAGTGGCTAGTTCTCATAGAAATGAGTATTTATTTCAATATATATACTGTATATAATTTTTTGTAAAAATTGTTTTGTTTTAGCTTGCCATTATTTCAATAATTGCTAAATACATTTCGTTGGTACCTTTTGTATGTCTTAAAATTTTACCCCCCTCACTTTTAAAACAAGGTAAAAAATTACCCCCCCCCCCCCCCTCCAAAAAAAAAGAGCTCGTTTAAAAAAACGATCGGTCCCTAAGTATTGTTTGAATACGTGCGTCGGTAAGGAGTCTTTTGCAAAGTGAAGTAAGCAAATCAGTCAAAAACGAAGCTCGAAGTGGAATAAAAACAAATATCATGAAAGGATAAATGGCGTCATTATATCAAATTTGAAGCAAAGCCAGTTAACCCGGTTCTCAGTTTAATAAGTTATTAGAATATTTACTGAAATGAGCAACCTTTTGGAGCCGACAGTTTTCTTTCATGTTTCCGAAATGCGGTTGTAAACCGAAAGCTGCACTTTCTCACTTTTGGTCGGTGGCGAATGTGGGATGTGGATGTAGCTTAAGTTCTAAAAAATGTTTGCCAGTTTTGACCTTCTCCAGTTTCAGGGTTCGCGTAAGCGAGTTTTGCCAAAAAAGGTGTATTGGAAGTTGCGTGAGAGTGACGCAAAGTGACGTTCCGTGTTGATCACGTGAATTTTTGTGAAACAGTATTCGAACTACACAAACTTCTGGTTGGAATGGCTGAGCTCGCGGTGAAAGTGGTGCATAGCTTGACTTGCATAGTGGGGAACGTAAGATAAAAAAGAGAACTAAGAAAACAACGGCAAAGAAATCAAGCTTGTTTGAGGTCAGTGACAGGAATGAGGTGAGTCACGGCAACAATGTAGAAACTTTGCACGCTGTTTCGTTATGTTAATTTGGTACACTTTAGGTTATGATTTCAATTCACAAAAAGAACAGAAAGGGGGTTTACAGTTGATAGTTGGTACAAATAGATGTTTCTAGCGGCTTATTTTAACAAAACAATGGAAGTTTAAACAATTCAAGTGTGCTTGTTGTTCATTTCAAATGGCCGATAGTGAAAATTTGCTCAGTTTAGAAATGTTTTATTTCTTAAAGTACGAAAGATCCCAAGAAATTGAAGTGGTAGAAACTGAAAGCTATCATAAGTTGTACCCCCAGGAGGTATTTCGTTGAGATTCTTTGCGTACCCCAGGTATTTGATTTAGTAGCGTAATGAATGTTGACATTTTTTGAGGTTTTGTTGACGAAAAATGTTGGATGTCCTTTTTATGAGTGGGGTACTAGGGCCTATCAATGTACAAAGTATGAGCGAATCGAATTTTGAGCTGTGTCCGGGATTTCTTTGGTTTATTTTACAGACAGTTACTCTTAACCCTCTAGTCCTACTATTGAGCGCTCTTGCCAACAGGCGTGCAACTGGTATATTTTTTTATTGTAATTTTTCGTTTCAAGCAATTAGTGCTGTAAATTATTTCTATTGTCCAATTTTTTTTACTTCTATTAATGTAACACCGTTATTGATTGTACTTATCGTTTATAATTACCGTTTATTATTATTGCTGTTTATTTGTATAAAAAAATACCATTAGCTAATCTGCTAAAAATAAAACGCTCAACCAGAACGTCGCTTCAAGACCAACTAAAGCAAATAAGATTAACCAGTCAAAAACAAAAGACTCGTTAGAAAGCCACAACATACATACAAAACCAAGTTATGCAAATAAAGAAATGAAGACTTCAAGTGTTTTTTTGGTCAACACAATAAGACATTAAACTGAACTATTATAATGTGAATTAACTATTGCTTACGTTCTCTTTAGTTGTGCGTCTTGAAGAGGTGTTCACAAAGATAGCTCCTCTGGACGCATTATCCGTCTTGTGTTCGTCTTATGCAAGACGAACTACGAGAGGGGTATTCAGTTCTTTCAGGTTCGTCTCAGACACGGTATGCATCTCAAGTATCCGAACGGTAATGTTTAATAACCGTGAAAAGCTGTATCTGTTAGGCAAAAGGGAGCCATGCCTGCGAGCCTAAAAGACATTTATGCAGTGGCATTAACTCAATGGTCGGGCCAAGATCCGCACACCGGTATGAGACATACAAATGGATTCAGTAACCATCACTCATCTTAACAAGCAGATGGTACACAGGGGTTCTAACAATAACACCAACTATTTTTCATGTTCATAGCGTATTATTTGTGACCTTGAGTAGGTCTTTGCATTGTATCGAAGTGGTTCAAAATGGGTGATGACGCCAAAAGGTAATTTTAGAGGACGTGCGGTTATCATTCTGTTTTTTTTTTTATTTATTTATTTATTTTTTTTTTATTTTGCTTAATTTTTTTTTCTGTAGGAGAATTCAGCTGGCGTCACTCACAAGCTTGCCTGAGGAATGCTAGCTTAGTCCATCTTCAAATCCAGGTTCTGTCCTCTGGCGTCACAGTAGTCAACCTGGATAAACATTCTCTGAAGAAGTTCCTTGCTAATCACAGTCAGTTCTTCCAGGTGAGAGAATCTCTTACTTTACTAACTTCTTTCATAGGTATCTTCGAGAGCTGACTTACTTTGCTCATATTGATATCCGGGCCTACGCAGGTACGAGGTAAACGGTCTGACCAATTGGAAGTTTAGATATTGAACCTTTTGGTGAGAATAGCCTTCGCTTGCAATGGATACTGGTGGTTATTTATAGGACGAATCATCTTAGTACTCACTGTCGGCTGTTTGTACTTCCTCCAGTCTCTTTTGGTTGCTGAAGCATATAAGAAGAAGCGTGACATTTCCATATGGGTAGACGGGGTGTATCATCAAGTGATTGTGAAAGGCAATTTCAACTATCTTCAGGATATGCGGTCCACCATGCCAGTCACCAACAATCTTTTTGTTGATGTCGCTAACAAGTGAGTGAAGTAAATTTTGTAGAAATCAAGATGTTGAAAGAGTGATTTTTAGATCTATTGTCGTAAATAAATGTTTTCGTTTATGTTGTGTTAGGCGTTGTTGCTCTGCTGTGCTGTGCTGTGGTGTTGTTTTGTTTTGGGCCATGCCAGAGAATGTTCGAGCATTTCATGAATTTTGTCGCAGGTTTCGGTGACAGTAGGTCTTTTGAGGTCACGCAGGATCCTTGCCTATCAATTACTTCCTAAAGGAATTCACTGAAGTTATGAATATGTGCAATTAGCATGGCCACTCCAAAACGTGTTCTCTTCATCTGGGCAATATTCTTCCTTGTTACTGCTACAATTAACGTCTCTCTATTACCAGTTCATAGCACTACAAGCTGTCCTTCATCTACCACTGATTTTTTTGGAATTTCGCTGGAGAAGAACAGCTTTAAGTCCAATTCCTATTTCATCCGACAATCAACAACAATATGGCGGACCAAACGCTTGCTTGTGATAGCAAAGGTTAGAAGAACACAGCGTGCATCTGCATTGTATTGTAACTCTACATTGACTTTTCGACCGCTACTCAAGCTGATCTTCGACATAGAACTCAATCCTGGTCCGAATGGTTCCCGCTTTAACTGCTCGATGAAGGCAAATACCAGAAACATCAACAACGTAAAGATTGCTCACCTTAATGTTCGCTCGCTGAAAAGCCGGGATCACTTTCTGCTTGTTAAAGAGACTATTTTATCAAACAAATTCGACGTGTTTACTATATCTGAATCTTGGCTAGATGCCACTGTTTCAGATTTGGAGATTGAAGTGCCTGGTTATAACATCTACAGGGTCGATCGAAGCAACAAGACTGGCGGCGGGATCTGTGCATATGTCTTGAATACCTATCGTACAGAACTAATGGGTGATATCTCTGACATTTCAACCACCGGTTTTCATCAGCTTTGGTTGAAAATACAGGTCAGGAATTTAAAGTCAATTATTATTTGCACTGTTTATAGACCTCCGGATACACCGCTAACCTGTTGGGAGAACGATTTAACAACAACTTTCAGTGATTTATGCGTTATCACTGGACAAGCCTGTGTACATAATGGGGGACTTAAACTGTAATCTTCTCAGCACCGAATGTAGAGAATCGAAATCTTTGACCAGTTTTTACGAGTCGTTTAATTTATCGCAATTAATTGCTGCTCCTACTAGAGTGACCGAATCGTCGCGGTCTCTTTTAGATGTTATTCTCGCTTCGCAAACCAAACAAGTTGTCAAGGCTGGTGTCATGGACAGCTCGATTAGTGACCATGACATGGTTTTTGCCGTCCTACATCTGAAGGTATCTCGACCTAAGACCACATATATTACAACTAGGAGTTTAAAGAACTACAATCCAGAAGCTTTTCAGTTTGATATGTCCAGTGCACCCTGGTCTGTTGTGGAAGTATTTGACGACGTTAATGACAAATTACACGCATTTGACCTGTTGTTCAATGAAATTCTCGATCATCACGCTCCGATTAGATCAATTAAAGTTCGTGGAAAACCAAATCCCTGCATAACGGAGGAGATACGTGAACTTATGAAATCTAGGAATGTCTGGCGCAAAACAGCTCGTAGAACTAATGATCCACATGCCTGGTCTACCTATAAAAACCTTAAACACCAAGTCAGGAAGTCAATCAGAGCAGCGGAGAGCGAATTCATTAAACATCAGATCCAAAACAACCCACGGAACACAAATTGTATTTGGAAGGCAATCCGACTCTGCATCCCTAAAAGATCAGTCTCCCCTAAAGTTTACAGCAAAGAGGACAAGATCGTGGCGGATACTTTCAATAATTTTTTTGCGTCAGTTGGAAAATCAACCAATTCCAAAATAGAATCTTTGGCTGAAGAGAACAACTTCGACTTGAATAACAGTATCTTTACTCCTAGAAGTTTTCCGACATCTGAGCAATTTACATTTCATTCTGTTGAATGTAAACAAGTCGAGGACATTATAAATGCAATGCCTTCTAATAAGGCTCCTGGGATTGATAAAGTGCCAACTCGAGTCATCAAAGACTGCCTGCCGATTATACTCCCTTTTGTTACATCAATCATCAATGCTTCTCTTTCATCTTCAACATTCCCAGGGATCTGGAAAACAGCCGAAATCACACCTATTCCCAAACAAGGCAATCACGAACTTCCTAACAATAATAGACCAATTTCGCTACTACCTGTGTTGTCAAAGGTCTGTGAGAGAGTCGCTTATAATCAGTTTGTCACCTATTTGACAACGAAGAAGAGGCTGACGACAAAACAAAACGGAAGCAAAAAATGGCACTCTACTGAAACATCATTACTTCGCACGACTGATGCATTTCTTAAAGGAATAGATCATAAGAAATTAACTGCCTGTGTTCTCCTAGATATGAGCAAAGCGTTTGATAGTGTCGACCACCAAATACTGTTACGAAAACTACAAGACGTTGGTGCTTCAACTAGTGTGCTACAATGGTTTAACAGCTATCTCACAAATAGATATCAAGTTGTACGAATTCACTCCACTGTTTCCAATCCAATACCGATTGAATATGGAGTACCTCAGGGCAGCATCCTGGGCCCCTTATTATTTAGTATATACGTTAATGATCTACCAGAAGCTCCACGGAATTGCTCTACTGAATGCTACGTAGACGATACAAAATTGTTTGTTTCTTTTCATTCACAAGACACCCAACGGATTGTTGAGGAGATGAACGAAGACCTCCTCGGGGTGCGCAACTGGTGCTTCAGAAATCGGCTATTACTAAATCCAGACAAGACGAAATTAATTGTTTTCGGGAGCCGACAGATGACTTCGAAGCTCCATGAGTTTCGTTTGTCTTTGTTGGGAAAGGACATCTTCCCTGTACAATCAGCCAAAGATCTCGGCGTGATTTTGGATTCGAACTTAACTTTTGATGATCATATTAAGACCACAGTATCGGAATGTATCGCACGCCTTGCGCAAATTAATCGTGTCAAACACTGTCTTGACAGAACGTCGTTGTTAACCGTGATAAACGCCTTAGTTTTCAGTAAGTTGTACTACTGCTCGAACGTCTGGGCAAATACCACAGAGAAAAATATACGGAAATTGCAGGCTGTGCAGAACTTCGCTTGTCGAATCGTTAGTGGCGCGAGAAAGTACGATCATGTAACTCCCCACTTGAAAAATTTGTCTTGGTTACCCGTTAAGGACGAACTATACTACCGCCAGGCTACCATGGCTTTTAAATGCATTTCCGGACACGCCCCCGAATATCTGACGTCCCAATTTATTACCCGCGAGCAAGTTACCAAGCGTACAACTAGGAGTGGCCAAAAGCTTAATGTACCTCTTTTTAAAACAGCCTCAGGTCAAAGAACATTTTATTATAGAACTGTTGGACTTTGGAACAATTTAGACCCCCTTTTTAAATCAAGCCGTTCTGTTCAAGTTTTTAAACGTACCTTAAAGAATAAGCTTTTAGACAATTTTGTAAATACTTCCTGAACTTCATTTATTTTTAGTATTTTTCTCGATTAGTAAGTTTAGATAATGTTGTAATTGTTTTTTTTAAATTTGATTAATTTTAATTGTGTAGTTATTAGTAACTTAAGTATTTAAATAATTGTTCCTGAAAAGCCCCATTGGGGAGGTAACAATAAAGTATGTATGTAAGATAACCGAGGTGCATCGTGACTTTCTCGGAGCGAGAAAGTCGTCAACAGTAGGCGTTTTTATGCTACAATGAAATACGACTTTGTACTACAAAGAAACGGTTACTTTGCAATTATTTATTTCAGCGTGTTTATTTCTTCAGGTACAAGAATGAAAATTCGCGCTCGTCCCAAGCGGCGGCCAACATAAAAAGACTCTTGAGATAGTGATGTACGCATGCGCTACAAACTGGCTACTGACCTGAACTTTCGTCACCTGAGCACCAGTATTCTTGACGGTGAAGGAGGTGCGTTGGTTCCGTAAAAAGGTGCGAGAGGAAATTGGAGACTTGAACAAAATACTTCCACATGAAAAGGTCAAAAGAAGAACAAAAGTGTTGTTGGTTGTCACTGTTTGAATGTAACACGTTAAGTGTTGGCTTCGACTGGGTGCATTCGGAGTAGTCGAGCAGTCGAACTTCTCTGTGCGACCACCTGTCAACGGCCACCACCTCTCTCAAACGACCGCCTGTCCATGAAACAGCTGTTTTCGCTCTAAAACAAAACATTTTTTGCGACTTGTTGTAACCGAACATTTCATTGCTTGTATTATGTCGAATTTCTTGTTCTCAATCGAACCACCATCTTTTTCAAAACACCGTTCATAAGTGACCAGCTGCTCACGTTTTGGCTTATCGCAGAGATATCCAACTGTATTACGGGATACTGGCACTGTTTTTAGCTGCCATTTTCTAGAGTGGACAAGAAATATTAGGTGCGACGGTAAGTAAACTGGAATTTGGTCAGCTTTGATCCTTTGTAACTCCAATCAAATTTGCCGGAATTGATACAGCTAATACTTCTTTTAAATGAAAATAGCATTTCTAAAAGAGTATGTTTTTAAATTTAACGAACCTATTTAGGTTATTAGGGCAGTAAACAAAGTTCTAAAACTTATATTTCATTAAACAAACTGCAAATTACTTTGAAAATATAAGTAAGATGAGAAAATTTTCAATCACAGTTTACGAAATTACTATTAAACGTTTTAACATTTCATTACATTACATTAACGTTACATTAAATATTGCTACGAAAAAAAATTGGAAATCCGCTAATAAGGAGTTACAGAGGATCCAGATTGACCAAAATCCCGAACTCGCCGATCAATGTCCTCGACCAGTCTGTTTGGTAAACTAAATGGCGCCGAAACTGTGCCCAACAGCCAAGCAGTTAAAATCAAATGTTCACTGAATTGTGCTGGAATTAGATTCAAAAACAAGCCTTAAAGCGATGACTGTAGTTTGATTCATTCAATCAGAGAAAAATTTTCTTTCACCGACACACAATGAGAAGAATGGCGCTGGACAGAACGCAGAATGAAGACAAGAGAATCTATGCAAATCTAAGCGTTTTCCGTAATACACAGCAAATGAACTGTAATTTTTGTTTACGTATTTTCCCGCGCTTTTTTTCCGACTGCATGATCTTTCCCGCATGCCACAAGCTGCAGGCTTTCATGCGTATGCTACTGGCTAAAATGTTGTGCTGGCGCTTGTCTGGTTGTTTTCTCACTACGTGTTTCTGCTTCTCGTATAGCTTTTCTCTGCTATTGACGTTGTTGCGAATTCACGGTTTAAATACGTGGTTTTGCTTTCACAACAGTCATCGGATCTACTATACCTGCCTTATGTTATTGAATTATTCAATGAGTAATTATTGGACGGAAAATTGGCCAAAGGGAATAATAAGGAATAAGTACAAAGATATGTCTCTTCTGTAATGAAGGGATAGTTATTAAAGGGATAATTTATTTTCAATAATAGTTGTATTTCAATTCAAATGTACTTTGATTAAAATAATGTTAATAAATGGAGCGCTGTGACTGTTTTATTCTCTTTCCTGAGGTTATTTGCGTAATAATAATTACAAAAAAAAAAAAAAAAAACAAAACAAGAAGGAAGGCCGAAGAGTGTGACAGCATGTTGTAATATATTTGGCAGCTTGTGAGGTGCTGGCCAATGATTCGGCTTGTTTCTTTAAGACTCTAATTCCGTGTCTTTTCAGCCCAACGAAGGAAATTCGATAAGAAACTCGTATAAACGTGCCGAGAGTAAGCAGGTGCAGCCTTGGCGAAAATTAAAATTGCTCGAGTTTAGTTATTGTTTATAAAAGCTGGAATGATAACAGGATTCGGTCAATTCAACGAATATTACGGAGTGAAAATTGATCTTTGATGGTCAAAATGCGCTGGTTAATTTGGACGAGTGGAGGGTGGACAATTTTGTGAAATGTAATTAGGCACTGCGTTTTCGTAAAACCCTCAGCTCCAAAGGAGCTGCTTTAAAAACTGAATGTTCCAGAACAATAAACACCTGAGTTGAATTCGATCACAACCACCTTTAACGACATGATCATTATTCTAGATAATAGTAACAGGTGAAAACAGTCATCCATCCACTGCAAAGCACGGGAAAACATATGTTCGGTTTGGTCTTAACTCTGAGTGGACCCCGTTTTGGAACCATGAGGACATGCCTTACGAAAAAAAAAGGAAAACTATAACTTTAATCGATTATACCTCTTAAACTAATAATTGGCGTTTATTTAGAGTCAATAATTATTTCCGTGCGAGGATTATTTACAAAGTTATGAATTTTAAAATATTTTTATCCGAGCGGCCAAATTGCACTCGTGAAAAACATCACGTGGTAGCTAACCCGCAAGCCGTAAATGGTTTTCGGGCAACAATCGATAATTTTTTCCATGTTCTATGTATTTCAAGCTTTATAAAGATACATTCATCGTTTCGATAGGACAAATATTCATTCACGATCATTTTCAATAGTCTTAAACGTCATCAAAACCAGCACTGTGATCTCGCACGTTCGGTCAGAACAGCTGATTCAAAGGACAGTTTTCCGCGGACGCGTTTGTTTTATTAGCACTAAAAATATATAGAACTCCAAAAAGGATGAGGAATTTTTTAAGGTTATTACGTTCATACCATAGGCAGACTTAGATAAATTTTATGAAAAAGAAATTGTGGAGCTCCGTTTTTAGGCTTGGTTAAACATATATATCAATTGATTGATTCGTCCATGAAGCTCTGCAGCCCATTCCTATCGCAACACTGAATTCATGAATGGTGTAGCTAAAACCAGTACCAACTAGACATTTGAATACCTGAAGAGAAGGTCAAAGACAGCTGCATCGACGGTTCTTGTATTAATGAGAGAAAAACCATTAAATAAGAGAGCTATTCTGGAACGAACGTCTGTCAATGCAAAGCATATCGGGTTTACTTTGACTGAAGTAGGCCGATTGTCCCGTCTTACTTGCTTCCTTCAGCCTTGTAATTTGACGTCGCCTTGCGTCTTGGATTGACTTTTGAAGATCAGGGTAGATATAAAATTCTTTATTATGAAGATACTTCCTCAGGCTCGCAATCCGTTACCTGTTGTTATACCGCAATTATTGTATTCTTCTTGCTGACCGAGGAAACTGTTTCACTGTCTTAATATAACTTAAATTACTGCTTTCTCTTTCCCTTTTTATTCTTTCCAATGACAAAAACAAATAGCTTGGGTCATGATAGCTTTATCCAGAGGATAAGTCGCTCTCCAGCGGATAAAATGCGTTAGTAGGAGTACGTTTTATCGGCTGGATAATGTTTTATCCACGGGATAGAATTATCCGCCCTTCGAACAACCGGGGCCAGCTTTGTGTGTAACTCAAGGTATTAGGTTCTGCTCATGCAGAGTTCCGCGTAAGAGCTGGGCCTTATATAAAGTGATATTACAAAGGAGATTAACAATCGACTAAATCGACAATAGTGAATGCGGGACAGAGTCTGGCTGGTTGTTTAAACAATCTCCAGACACAACCAGTGAAATATGTAAATGCTCATTCTTGACCTTGGAATCTTAAACAATTGTACTATTCTTTCAAGGTCTAATAATGTTGAAACACCAAAGTTTTCGATTGAAGTTTCTCACAGTGTTCTTCAGCAAATGCTGTTTATTCTAAGTGAAAGAATACAGCAATACCTGTATTGACGTTAAGTTCTCGGCTTCTGTAAGTAATTAATTTATCGCTATCTCTTGACGTCATCTAAATTCGTGACATTTTGCTGTCGATGGCATTTGACATACCCAGCATAATTAGATGTCGGCAGCTGACATGGCAAACGATCGTATTCTATCCATTAAGCCCTAAGGGAGCCTCAAAAAGCCTGTTTTAAGCCTTAAAGAGTCGACGTGTTTAGCTGATATTCCTGGAGAATATTCCACCTTTCCTCATTTGACTCTTCAGTTAAAGAAGAGAAGTTGCTAATTATGGACTGAATTCAAAGTTACTTCAAAGGAGGTTTTCTCAGGTAAGGTAGCAGTAAGCACTTCCCTTTGTCATCCCGAGGGTGCTGCTCAGACTGCTCATTAGAGCAGTTCAGTGCTGTTAATTTTAATATCGTATGGATAGAAAAGCGCCTTGATTTCAGAGGCCATTCCTAGCTGAAACGTAAGGTAAATATACCAGCAGGTACATATTTAAATTCGACTTGTTACCGTGCGCTATTCAAATGCATTTCTGTATTCATTTTACGAGATGTGGCGCTGCAAATTTAAAGCCTTGCTAGATTTGAAGTCTTTTTTTTCCAAAAGCATGATACTTTTTCTGTCCAAGCCGAATTTACTAAAATCTTCAACACTTGTCTATGCTCATCGGAGGCGGAAGCGTACGCAACTGAGACACATTCCACCCTCGTTCCTCAACTCGATGTTGTCGTGGACGTTTTTACTGCAAAGCCCTGACCAGACTGAGCCGAAAGTGGCCGGAAGGCTGAAAGTCGCAAAATATTTTGGTAAAGACCTGTGTGTATTAACGATGACTTGCGACGAGTTGAATCGGCTTGAACAAGCTCAAATTTGCATGCAGATGGACGCAAGCTTTTTTTAGTTATTCCATCCGATACTTAAGTTACCGCTCTCAGTAAACATTTCCTTTCGTACTCGAAACATTTAGACTCATAGAGGGGTGGGGGCGAAACAAAAAGGCAATGTTTGAACTTCGTTATATTAGTATCCAAGGATAACACCAAGGAGTCTCTAGAGTCGTTAAAACATGCAGGTGTCGATATAACCTATTTAAATTATGAGCGGAATATCTTTAGATGAAAAGGTAGACCATTTAAAAAGCCAAAAGATAGACTGAGATAATTAACAATTACTCGAGCGTGCGTTGGATATAAGAGTTGGCTATAATCATCTCATATCCAACAAGCGCGAGTGGAATGATTGTTTTATTAAAAATAATCAAGAAACATTGGTAGATCTTGTTGATTTCGCTTTGCAAGAGCAGCCAGAAGACATTTTAATGGCCACTTTTTCTCGGGCGTGGTGTAATGACTTGTTATACAATGATCTAGTTTCTGATAATGGCTGATATCCCATGACCGCTAAACCAATCAAAACTCATTATCAAGTGATACCTGCCGTGACTGGCCTAGAAACATCAGTCATGTCATTATATTGTCTTCTAATAGTTTTCCTTAGTAACAGCTATCTGCTAATTTTGGTTGACTTACCTTCAAAATTGAAGTGTCGTAATGAAACAACTGTTTTGGCTCTACTGGATATTCTGCCTTAGTTTAAACAGTTGCAGGTAAGTTTTAAAACTGGCATTGCCAAACTGCGATAAAAAGATACCATTGCTATTATGTCACCTTTTCAGTTTTTACATATCACCCACAGGTGCACTTGGTATTCTGGTCACGCAATAACGTATCATAAGATTTCATTTAGCATAAGGAGAAGGTGGGGTACTCTGAGGGCGAGTAACCTGGAGTCTCTTCTTATTTGAATAGCCCGCCTTTGCCGCAGTGTGTGAAAATGAATCAGCAGTGAATAAATGCTCCAAAATCTTACTTTTTCATTAATAAAAGAGGTTATTAGAGCTCATAACGATATATTTTAAAGTCTAAATTAAAGAAATTTGCCATTGAACGTTAGAGTTCTCTACAATTCGAGCTCTAAAAAACATTTTTTTTATAAACCGTTGCGAATAGCTTTTGCGAAGAAAACCTTCAGTTCAGAGTAACCGTTTAGTCAAAAAAATTAAATTGGACTATTTCCATTCGAAAGCTAACAATTTCGACACCAGAGGGAAACTACCGGCAATCATCAACAATAACAACAACAACAACAACAACAACAACAACAACAATTTATTAGCCCATTTATTTGCTAAGCAGAAACCGATGCACCAGCGACTGACAAAGATAAAGACATTGGAGCTGAGAGAACAGTTTGAAACGATTGCATTTGAAATAATCAAAGTGGATACCATTCAACTGCACGCTCTACTTAGAGATGAAATATTTGCGTCCGTATACATAGACCCTCGCATTTCTAACAGCCGGCCAGCCGCATGTAAGGCAAAATTAGACACTGAGGCACAAAGAAACATTTTACACCTAATAAACCCACAGAATCACAAACCTGGAATCCTTGAATATCCATCTACTGTACTGACAGTCTATGGAGGGTCTAAGCTTGCACAGCTTGGCAAATGCAGGGCCATCTGACGTGTGAATTTAAGATCAGATCAACAGACGCAGCCTTCTTTTTCACTGAGGGGGAAGGACGTTAAGGTGAAGGAAGGGAAGTCCACAGCATGAGTTAAAACCCTCCTTTACAATATGCCCAGATACCGGGAAGATCTCCGGCAAAGAAGCCATTCGCAGGGAAATTCACTGATCCCAACAATAGGAGAAATTCTACATGTTAGCTTCTGTTAGCTTTCTTAAGTATGACAGAAGTGTGTGGCAGAAGTTTTGACTTTACTAACAAAATCTTACAATCATGATGTGGTGTAGAGGAGCAGGACATTGTGGATGTCTATTGCTCATTAGTGAGATCAATTGTCGAATATGGACCTGTTGTTTTTGCGCATATGCCTCAGTTCGTATCAAGGGTTTAAGAAAGGATACAAGAAAGGTCCATGTCAATCACATTTCGCGGTGTTGCGTATCAGGTTGCGGTTGCCCGAGTTGGGCTGGCCACGCTAGAGGCTCGTCGGGCCGATGCGTGCTGTATAAGTTCTTTGAGGATATCCAGTCAGGGATCCCTATCGCGCTGCTACTCTGCTATAATCAAGCCCCCACCAACACCAGGGATGGGCTAAGGCTCCGCGAGAGCAAAAAACGAGTCCCATATAACACAGACCGAACCGGTAAAACTTTAAACACGTAACATAAAGAAAATTAGCGATTGTTGCCTGGAAAAAAAGCATTTTCTTTTACAAATGATTTGTAAACGGCCGTCGAATCACGTACTGCATGATATTTTCTGCGAGAGCAAGATAGCTCCCGAGAGAAAATGTTTGGAAATTCAAATTTTGGTCAATTCTTCTCCTATAGTAACAGTTCTAGTCTCTTAATAAACGTTAAAAAATGGAGAATACTGGAAAATAGTCTTTGGCTTTTGGTAAAATTATTTCAGAGCTTTTAAACTTGTGTGTTTACAAACACATGAGAGCCGCGTGGTGCGAATGAAAAAAGCACGGCCACAAAAAAAATATTTTTCAAAAATGAATTTCTACACCAATATCGATGGTATCAAGAATTTAATAAACGATTGAAGCATCTGTCGTTAAGGCTTTAAACACGTAACATAAAGAAAAGTTATCGATTGTTCCCTGGAAGAAAGCATTTTCGTTTACAAATGAGCTATAAACGGCCGTCGAATCACGTAAACATTATATTTCTGCGAGAGCAAAATAGCTCCCGGGGGAAAATGTTTGGAAATCAAAACTGTGTCAATTCTGCTCCTATAGTAATAGTTCTAGTCTCTAAATAAATTAACAAATGGAGAATACCGGAAATAGTCTTCGGCTTTTGGTACAATTATTTCAGAGCTTTTTTGAAAAGCTTGGGTGAGTTTACAAACACATGAGAGCTGGCGGTGCGAATGAAAAAAAAAAACCGTGACGGACACGAAACACAATGTTCAAGAATTAATTTTTACACGAATATCGATGGTATCAAGAATTTAATAAACGATTAAAGTATCTGTGTACCGCTTGAAACACGTAGCATAATAAATCATCGATTTTTGCCTGGAAGAAAATATTTTCGTTTACAAATGATCTGTTTAAATGGCCGTCGGAATCACGTAAACATGGTAATTTTTGCGAGAGCAAAATTATAGTTTTAAAATAGCTCACAGGAAAAATGTTTGGAAATTCAAAACTGTGTCAATTTTGCTCCTAATTTTTAATAATTCTAGTCTCTAAATAAACTTTAAGAAAAGGTGAATACAGAAAAATGCTCTTTGGTGTTTAATAGAATTATTTCAGGGCTTTGGAACTTGTGTGTGTTTACAATCACATGAGGGCGATGCGGTGCGAATGAAAAACCGCGGCCACCAAACATTTTTCAAGAATTAACTCTCCTCGAATATAAGTGATATCGAAAGCGATTAAAGTGTCTATGTAAAGCTATTTTAGAGTTCTGAAAGTTGCCATAACTGATCACGAACGGGTGATATAGACAAACGTGAGGCTTCTTTAAACTTACTTTTCCGGGCGGTCTGCTCTAACTTGCTATTTATCGCCATCTTTCACGTTGAACTTTGCTTAATCATCCCCGCTTTCTGTTTTCTTTTTCTCTCTCTTTCTCTTCTTTCCACGTTTGTAAACATATCCAACGAAAAAATAAGAAATTGACTTTGTATTTTGTGTTCTTTAGAATTTCTGTTGTAAACGCATCACGCCATGCAACTTTCCGCCAAACAAACACGGCCGCATTAGCATTGTGGGATTGCGTACGTACGGGCGGTCGGTCGGACGCATGTGACGTCATAACCAAACCAGAATTTCTCGCACTGATCGGTTTACCAAAATCTCTTAGCTATGGGGATCCGCGCACGCGCCTCCGGCGCGCGGAGCTCCGCTATGAAATCCATACATTTGAATTGCGGATGATCATTCACTTTCATACCATCTCTACAGTTATATCACCAATTCCGTTTAAAATGCGCAGATAATTGCGATTGGCTTATTATTCACTTATTTAAACTCTTACATTTTCCCAATATGATATGCAATGTGATAGGCAAATTCAGCAAATATTATGCCTGAGTGTGCTGCAGCCAAATTCGACTACAGATTTCTATTTTTTGACGGCATCTATATTCGTCACATTTTGCTGTCGATGACATGTGACACACTCGGCATAATTAGATGCCAGTGGCTCATGACAAACAAACGCATTCTCTCCATTAAACTCCAAGGAACCCTCGAGAAGTCTATTTTAAACCTCAAAAGATGAGTCGACATGTTTAGCTGATATTCCTGGGGAATATTCAACATTCTCTCATTTGACTCTTTAGTTAAAGAAGAAATGCTGATGATTATTGGAACTCAAAGTTACTACATAGGAGGTTTTTTAAGGTGAGGTAGCAGTAAGAACTTCCCTTTGTCGTACCGAGGGCGAGGCACACATCAGTAAAGCAGTTCAGTGCTGTTAATTTCAGAGGCCATTCTGAGCTGAAGCGTAACGTAAATATACCAGCAAGTAAATTTTTTAAATTCGACTCAATACCAAGATGCATTAAACTGTGTTTTTGCTTTTTTGCAAGATATGACTTGCTAGATTTGAAGTTTTCTTTCCAAAAGCATGATACTCTTTCTGTCCAAGCCGAATTTATTAAAATCTGCAATACGTACATATGTTCATTGAAGGTGGAAGCATGTGCAACTGAAAATCATTTCGCCGTCAATTCCCAAATCGATGGCCATTGTCGTCGACGCTTTTACTGCTAAGCCACGACCAGACTAACCCTGAAGTGGGCCCGGGATGAAAGTCGTAAAATGTTTTGGTAAAGACCTGTGTATATTAACGATGACTTGCGACGAGTTAAAATCGGTTTGAACGAGCTCAAATTTGCATGCAGATGGACGCAAGCTTTTTGCCATTTTTCTACCCGACAATAGTTACCGCTCTCAATAAACATTTCTGCCTTGCGTACTCGACAGCTTTGGACTCATGGAAGGGGAAAATAAAAACAGAGAACAAAAAGAAAATGTCAGAATTTCTTTATATTAGTATTCAAGGATAACACCAAGGAGACTCTGGAGTACACACCTGTCCAAAGCTTATTTAAATTACGAGCGGAATGTCTTTAGATGAAAAGGTAGACCTAATGGAAGTTAGACTGAGATAATTAACAATTATTCCCCGATCGCGCGTTGGATATGAGATGACAGATAGGCGCCGAGTTGGCTATAACCATCTCATATCCAACAAGCGCAAGTGGGATTAAAAATAATCAAGAAATATTGATAGATATTGTTGATTTCGCTTTGCAAAAACGACCAGAAGACATTTTAATGGCCGTTATTTCTCGGGTATGGTATAAGGGTCTCAATAGGGGGTGGGATGGAGTGGGGGAGGATATCACATGGCCGCTAAACCAATCAAAACTCATTATCTAGTGATACCTGTCGTGTTTGGCCTAGAAAATTCAATCGGCTCATAATATTGTCTTCTAAACTTTTATTTTAGTAACAGCTATCCGCTAATTTTGCTTGACTAAATTCCAAAATTATAGTGTCGTAATGAAGCAACTGTTTTGGCTCTACTGGATATTCTGCCTTAGTTTGAACAGTTGCAGAGTTATCAGGTAAGTTTGAAAATCGACATTGCCAAACTGCGATAAAAAAGATACCAGTGCTATTATGTCACCTTTTCAGTTTTTACATATCACGCACAGGTGCACTTGGTATTCTGGTCACGCAAAAACGTATCGTAAGATTTCATTTAACATAAGGAGAAGGTGGGGTGGACTGAGGGCGAGTAACCTGGAGTCTCTTCTTATTTGAATAGCCCGCCTTTGCTTGTGAAATTTCTTGCCCGCCTTCCCGGACTATGTTAGAGTCATCGAGGCACGCCGCAGTGTGTGAAAATGAATCAGCGGTAAATCTTACTTTTTCCTTAATAAAAGAGGTTACTAGAACGATATAACGATATATGTTAATGTCTAAATTAAAAAAAAATTGCCGTTGAACGTTAATGTCTCTACAATTCGAGCTCTAAAAACACTTTTTTTATATAAACTGTTGTAAACAGTTTTTTCGAAGAAAATCTTCAGAGTAAGCGTTTAATAAAAAAAAATTAAATTGGACTACTTCCATTCGAAAGCTATAAATTTCGACACTACCGGCAATCAGCAACAACAATTTATTCGCCCATTTATTTGCTAAGCAGAAACCGACGCACCAAAGATCATTAAGTACAGCACATAGGGTTCCAAAGACAATGGAGCTGAGAGAACAGTTTGAAATGATTGCATTTGAAATAATCCAAGTGGATACCATTCAACCGCACGCCCTACCTAAAGATGAGATATTTGCGTCCGGATACATTGACCCTCGCATTTCTAGCAGCCGGCCAGCCGCACGTAAGGCAAAATTAGACACTGAGGCACAAAGAAACATATTACACCAAATGAACCCACAGAATCTCAAACCCGGAACCCTTGGACGTCCATCTACTGTACTGAAAGCCTATGGAGGGTCTAAGCTTGCACAGCTTGGAAAACGCAGGGTCATCTGTGAATTTAAGGTCAGATCAACAGACGCAGCCTTGAAAGAAGGAAAGTCCACAGCATGGGTTAAAAGCCTCGTTGACAATATGCCTGGATCCGAAGGATCTCCGGCAAAGAAGCAATTCACAGGAAATGTCACTGATCCCAACAATAGGAGAAATTCATCCTGTTAGCTTCTGTTAGCTTCCTTAAAGGGACACAGGCGGCTTTGTGACCGCGCTGACCTGGACACTAGTTTTTTCAGTTTGAGAAGCGCCTACCTCAACGTCGAATACATCTAGAAATCCGCTTCAATTCAATCTTCCCAGTGTTTTATTGGATTTTTAATCTTTTATTGAAAACCTGTTTCTGAGTATGCTTTTGCTCATCCTATGACATTATTTTATCATATTTGGTTAAAAACAGTGTGGATCGCGTCTCCAACGGAACATGAAAAGAAGAGGTAGGAAATGTGAAGACGCTGGGCGAAAGAAATTGCCTGCGTTGACTAAAATAATGAGTTAATCAAGTGCCCACCAACACCAGGGATGAGTTAAGGCCCCGTGAGAGCAAAAAACGAGTCCCATATAACACAGACCGCTTTGGGAATTTTGTGACTGTGAAATTTCTGTATTAGAGTTGTCTAGCTTTATTAGTCAGATTTATATTTGTATTTATGCATGTAGTTAAATGTTGTTTAGATAATAACTCCAACCTGTAATTCAGTAGTTGACTGCAAGAGGTTATTATTATTATTATTATTATTATTATTATTATTATTATTATTATTATTATTATTATTATTATTATCATTATTATTATTATTATTATTATTAATAAACTGGTGCTAAATATTTGTCCATCGTTGGCGGGAAATGCGGTTACTGGAATGTTGTGCTAGATAGAAAACCAAGGCATGTCGAGGAATAGGTTGCTGTTGTTCATTGTAGTAGATACAATAATAATAAAGTGCATTATCGTTTGTCTCACAATATGTAATCACTTGGGATGTAGATTGTGACGTTTCGACTGCTTGCTGTTAGTCATCTTCAGGCGGTGAGGTCGACTGATTACGGAGCACCAACTGTATTACGAAGGTCGGTGATTTGTGTATTTCGATCCTCCACTGTTCTATTGTTCCATAACCAAGACACATAACCACTTTAAACTTGCCGTTTAGCCGCTATCGTTTCCTTTGTATGCGTTTTGGATTAAAGATCAGCTGAAAGATGTCACCGGATGTGTTCTGAAGAAAAGATCGACCAAACCTTTAAAGGATGCGATGGTGTGACAGGAATCGCTGATAATACTGTAGCGGCCTTCGGCAAGTCAGAGGAAGAACATGAATTGATGCATACAAGCATGAAAACCGGACTGAAGCTGATCCCAGACGAGTGCAAGATAAGTGTTGAACATGGAATACAGTCAGATCCTGAGAAAATGTACTACAGCTGTATGTACATAAACAGACTACGCTATGATGGTTGCTCTTCCATGTTCTGGCTTATGTTAAGCCTATGCAATTTTTGAATTAAAATACGATACTATTTCACAATTATTCTATTCAATTATAGTTTACGGCACCTTCTTAGATGTGTAACTACGGTGAATGACACCAATGAATATATTTTTCGTCCTATTGTTTATTCGAAAAATACCAACGTTTGTCAGTTCACGTTACTGATTGAACATTTCGAATAAACGATTGTATGTAGGTGCAATTGATTGTGTGTTTCTATGCAAATTGCATCATTGTATGTCTCTAATACGCTTTTGATTGTCATACTATGTAACTGATTTTCTATTGGAGTTAATGATTAACCATTGTCCGAGATTGAAAGTGTATTTGTTATCTTCGATTGTCCAAAGGTGCAATTGTTCATCCGTTGATGCTATTGAATGTTAATACATATGCAAATAGCGTTATTGAAAGTTCGTTCGCATTAATGAAGTTCATGGAAGTGCTAATGAACGTCTATTTGCCGTGTAGTTTCAACTGTTGACGTAAATGAATGTATATTTTGCGTAAATGAACAGCAAAAGGTGAAGTTAATTAACTTATTTTCCACAAAAAAATCGTATTCAAAAGTGATAAAAGTGATTTAAAAGCTTATTACAAAGTGCGGCAACTTATTATTACAAATTGCGACAGCTTAATTTATGACAAAGTGTGACAACTTGTTATTACAAAGTGCAACAGCTATTTTATTACAAAGAGCGACAGTTTTATTGCAAAGTGCGACAGGTATTACAAAGTGCGACGATTGTCACAAAGTGAGACAGAACCACGTCTTTACTCCATGATGCTAGCTCCATCCACAGCGACGCATAAATGCTTCCATTTATATTAAAGTAGTGACCCTGCACCTGCGGTTTACTATTTTCAACCTTTTTTTGTAAAACCACGGTGGAAAACTGGGGAGAAATTAGTAGAGCACTTGTGCAGTGCACCTTTATCAATTAAGCTATCAAGCCGACTGGGAGCTGGCCATTTTGTAAATTCGTAGTAAAACCATAGAGATGATGAGATGAAAGTGAACATATGAAATCTATACATTTGAATTGCGGATGATCATTCACTTTTATATCATCTCTACAGTTATATGACCAATTCCGTTTAAGTTGCGCAGATAATTGCGATTGGCTTATTATTCACTTATTTAAACTCTTACATTTTCCAATATGATATGCAATGTGATAGGCAAATTCAGCAAATATTATGCCTGAGTGTGCTGCAGCCAAATTCGACTACAGATTTCTATTTTTTGACGGCATCTATATTCGTCACATTTTGCTGTCGATGACATGTGACACACTCGGCATAATTAGATCCCAGTGGCTCATGACAAACAAACGCATTCTCTCCATTAAGCTCCAAGGAACCCTCGAGAAGTCTATTTTAAACCTCAAAAGGTGAGTCGACATGTTTAGCTGATATTCCTGGGGAATATTCAACCTTCTCTCATTTGACTCTTTAGTTAAAGAAGAAATGCTGATGATTATTGGAACTCAAAGTTACTACATAGGAGGTTTTTTAAGGTGAGGTAGCAGTAAGAACTTCCCTTTGTCGTACCGAGGGCGAGGCACACATCAGTAAAGCAGTTCAGTGCTGTTAATTTCAGAGGCCATTCTGAGCTGAAGCGTAACGTAAATATACCAGCAAGTAAATTTTTTAAATTCGACTCAATACCAAGATGCATTAAACTGTGTTTTTGCTTTTTTGCAAGATATGACTTGCTAGATTTGAAGTTTTCTTTCCAAAAGCATGATACTCTTTCTGTCCAAGCCGAATTTATTAAAATCTGCAATACGTACATATGTTCATTGAAGGTGGAAGCATGTGCAACTGAAAATCATTTCGCCGTCAATTCCCAAATCGATGGCCATTGTCGTCGACGCTTTTACTGCTAAGCCACGACCAGACTAACCCTGAAGTGGGCCCGGGATGAAAGTCGTAAAATGTTTTGGTAAAGACCTGTGTATATTAACGATGACTTGCGACGAGTTAAAATCGGTTTGAACGAGCTCAAATTTGGAAGTTAGGAAGTTGGAAGTTAGACTGAGATAATTAACAATTATTCCCCGATCGCGCGTTGGATATGAGATGACAGATAGGCGCCGAGTTGGCTATAACCATCTCATATCCAACAAGCGCAAGTGGGATTAAAAATAATCAAGAAATATTGATAGATATTGTTGATTTCGCTTTGCAAAAACGACCAGAAGACATTTTAATGGCCGTTATTTCTCGGGTATGGTATAAGGGTCTCAATAGGGGGTGGGATGGAGTGGGGGAGGATATCACATGGCCGCTAAACCAATCAAAACTCATTATCTAGTGATACCTGTCGTGTTTGGCCTAGAAAATTCAATCGGCTCATAATATTGTCTTCTAAACTTTTACCTTAGTAACAGCTATCCGCTAATTTTGCTTGACTAAATTCCAAAATTATAGTGTCGTAATGAAGCAACTGTTTTGGCTCTACTGGATATTCTGCCTTAGTTTGAACAGTTGCAGAGTTATCAGGTAAGTTTGAAAATCGACATTGCCAAACTGCGATAAAAAAGATACCAGTGCTATTATGTCACCTTTTCAGTTTTTACATATCACGCACAGGTGCACTTGGTATTCTGGTCACGCAATAACGTATCGTAAGATTCATTTAGCATAAGGAGAAGGTGGGGTGGACTGAGGGCGAGCAATCTGGAGTCTCTTCTTATTTGAATAGCCCGCCTTCCCGTCATCGAAGCACGCTGCAGTGTGTGAAAATGAATCAGCAGTGAATAAATTCTCCAAAATCTTACTTTTTCATTAATAAAAGAGGTTATTAGAGCTCATAACGATATATTTTAATGTCTAAATTAAAGAGATTTGCCGCTGAACGTTAGAGTTCTCTGCAATTCGAGCTCTAAAAAACATTTTTTCTTTTATAAACTGTTGCGAACAGCTTTTGCGAAGAAAATCTCTAGTTCAGAGTAAGCGTTTAGTGAAAAAAATTAAATTTGACTATTTCCATTCGAAAGCTATAAATTCCGACACTACCGGCAATCAACAACAACAATTTATTCGCCATGTATTTGCTAAGCAGAAACCGACGCACCAGCGGCAGATAAAGATCCTTAATTACAGCACATAGGGTTCCAAAGACAATGGAGCTGAGAGAACAGTTTGAAACGATTGTATTTGGTATAATCGAAGTGGATATTATTCAACCTTATACCCTTCCTAAAGATGAGATATTTGTGTCCGTGTACATTGACCCTCGCATTTCTAGCAGCCGGCCAGCCGCACGTAAGGCAAAATTAGACACTGTGGCACAAGGAAACATATTACACCAAATGAACCCACAAAATCTCAGACCTGGGCCCCTTGAACGTCCGTCTACTGTCTTGACAGCCTATGGAGGCTCTAAGCTTGCAGAGCTTGGCAAATGCACTGTCATCTGTGAATTTAAGGTCAGATCAACAGACGCAGATCAACAGATGTCTATTGCTCATTAGTGAGATCAATTGTCGAATAAGAAGCTGTTGTTTTTGTGCATATGCCTCAGTACTTATCAAGCGCTTTAGGGCGGAGGTTGCGCTTGCCCGAGCTGGGCTGGCCACGCTAGAGGCTCGTCGGGCCGATGCGTGCTGTATAAGTTCATTGAGGGTATCCAGTCAGGGATCCCTATCGCGCAGTTAATCTGCTATAATCACGTGCCCACCAACACCAGGGATGGGCTAAGGCCCCGTGAGAGCAAAAAACGAGTCCCATATAACACAGACCGCTTTGGGAATTTTGTGGCTATGAAATTTCTGTATTAGAGTCCTCCATCTTTATTAGTCATTATTATGCATCTAGTTCAATGTTGTTTAGATAATGACTACAACCTGTAATTCAGTA
>NW_028145762.1:542500-715000 GCF_977016875.1 Pavona decussata | reverse complement strand
CCAAGTTATGTTGAAAAGGCTGATTACGCCAGAGTTAATGACATCAACTTTTCCTCAGCAAGAAAACTGAAGGCAGCCTGGAGAAGTCTTTAAACGATCTTAGTTTGTGCGGCAAGAATGATAACAGTGATCAATCCTCTACAGGGATAAAAGAATCACCTACAGTACAGGGGTCAGTGCAGCAACCAACTAAGGATGAACTTGAACAGTTGTACAGTTCTCTCAATGAATGCAAAGTCAAACCTGTTTGTCTAAGTTTAGTAGAAACATATGCAGATGAATTTATTTCAAAACGAGAGGGATACCATCTATCCGAGATTTATTTGATGAGAAATACATAAACCTTAATTATACTGAGCTACTAGAACAGTGCTACAAAGTTGAAATAAGCCTCACAAATGAGCGAATAGAAATGATTGAGAAAGAAACCATAAACCAAGCAAAAAGCAGTGCTTTCTATCATCACAGGGCTGGACGAATTGGTGCATCTCAATGGCATGCAGCATGTCACACTGATCCTGCACAGCCATCACAATCTCTTATCAAAACAATTTGTTATCCCGACGTGTTTAACTTCCCTTCTGCAGCTACAAGGCATGGCTGCAAACATGAAGAGTTGGCAACAGTGGCAATCGCTGAATATGAAAAGCAGATGAAGGCAAAACATAACAACTTTAAAGCAGTCAAGTGTGGTACATTCATAAACAAAGATTACCCATTTTTGCATACCACTCCCGATTTCATTTGTTCCTATGACTGTTGTGGCCTTGGGTTGGGTGAGGTTAAGTGTCCCTACTGCATTGATGCGAAAGAGTTTGACTCTTATGTCAAACGTGGCAATGTTTACAGTGATCTTGAGAGTTTTAAAATTTTCAACATGAATCTAAGTTTGTTGAAATTAGAAGATGTTTAAAATACCTTACAGCAATATTTCTGATATCTGATAAAATAAGGGACAATGTCAATCAGGACATTATAGCATTGCATTAATGTTATGACCCTAGAATTATGAGCATTATCAATTATTTTTTCAATAAGTGTACCAAATTGAAATGCAAAGCCATGTTTAGTTCACTTACAAAGAGTGAGTTTTAGTCAAATGGTATGATTGGAGGGCACAGATTCACTAATGCAGAACATACCCTGATGATTCTATCAATCAAAGGGGTTTCCTTCTCTTCTTTTGTCCTGCATGTGAGGTAATCTGTAGGTAATGTACTTTGCAAAATAGTGTATTTTTGTCTCAAAACTCCAATCACCCTTTCCACGTGTATTCGTACGTTTGCAATTTTTCTTGTCTTCTCCACATCAATTGGATCTAAATGACTTTTCCCTTTGGTAAAAGCAGGGATATTTAAGCTTGCCTGGTAGTACCATACGCTTTCATGGACAGTGAACCCTCTGTCTGCAAGAACTAAGTCTCCAGGCAACAAGTTTGTAAGGAAACCAGAGTTTTCAGTTACAAACTTATCTGATGCCCTACCACCCCATGCTTTACTGACAAATGAAATTGATCCTTGGGGGGTAATGCCAATGAGCACCTTAACGGTGTTGTGGTGCTTATAATTAGAAAATGTTTGTGCCCTTGCCAGCAAATTGGTAGGCCTGTCAATGAAAATCTTAAAACAGTCGATAATCACAGTTGTTTTTAGACCAAATGCATCTATGAAACATTTCAGCATGGTTTCTGAAGGTCTTTGCGCTCAGGCCACACTATCAAAGGAGACAAGCGAATATTCATTACCTCGATCCATGAATTGAAGACTCTTGAAACAACAAATCGAGATACACCAAACCGATAGGCGAGATCCTGGTGAGGTACGTTTAGCCGTAATTTCATAAGGACCATAATAAATTCTTGAAACTTGCTTAAGCGAGCACGGGAGAATTGCCTAGTTGCGTGAGGAGCAATAAAGGAAAATGTTTTTATCAAAATCTCGTATGAAGGCAATCCAGTGTAAAATTTGACCTTGTCATCATCATTACAAAAATACTCTTCATCATAAACTTGTCCTGGCGCCCCCTGCCGACCAGCTAGACAGGCAGATTCGTCTGTATTTGTGGCAACATGTTTTAATTTTAACTCTCTCATATCAGCTGTAACATCTTCGATGTCATCAATTAACGCTTCAACTGGCTCGCTAGCCTCCTCCAGTTTCATAACTTTCACTTTTTCCTTTTCTTCTCTTTCGGCTTTACGTTTTCTGCGCTCCTTGATTCTGGTACTACGCTCCAGATTAGCTTGTGATTTTGCTGTTTCGTCGATTGATTTTTTCTCGTGACCAAGGTGCACAGTTGGGATCCAATCGGGATTGAATCTATCCCAAAGTTGGGCTGCTCTGCCACTGATAAAATGTTTCCCACAAACTCTGTCGTTTTCTAAAATCTTTTCTGTCAAGTAATCTCTGCTGATTGCCGCTAACCAAAGAGTACTTTTTTCTGATGACAATCTTTCCGTTTCAGGTTCTCCTTGGTTTGTTAAAACTTTCGGAACACGGCAAAACGCTACATTCGGACACTTGTCGCTTTTGTTCCCACAACCAACAATTAAACAAAACGACGGCATTATATCAACAAGACCAATTCACACTCTAGTTTGATCGTTCGAAGGCTGCTTGCACTGAAACGCGCGTGGATCAAGGCAATTTTTCTCATAGAAACCATTTAAATTCGAATAAAAAAATTCAGGCAGACAAATTGTAGCGTGCAATCAATGAACCGAGACAAATCGCGCAGAGAAACGCCGTGAGACTGGTAGATTTTACAATTTTTTGTCATGATTTCTTCACTCGTAGTCATGTCGAAAAAGAAAATGATCCCAATTTATAAGAAACTGTTGCACTAAAACCAATTTTTATTAGTTTCACCGATTTTCAACACCGGGATCATGTTTTCAAATTTAAAAGTAATCGGGCCGACAAAACAAAGTGAGCGGAATAATCGGTTTTAGAAATTGAAAAAAATAGGGCTCAAAAAATCGATATAAAGGGGCTTTGTGGTTGAAATATACCTTAAATGACAAAAGGGCACTGTAAATTAGCTACCTTTCCGATTTTAATTCACAAGGAAGGAAAGGAAAATGCGAGGTATATCTTGAAAGCACTTGCGAAGCCCGCACCCTGAATGGTAAACACAGGGAAAACCCATCAAAGTGGTCCTCCAACATGGCGGACGGTAAATCAAGGGTCACGTGTCCGCACACACACTATTAAAACCTGTTTACAATTGTGAAACGGATTACTAAGTAAAACTGAGTTTTTTCTTTGAAATGATACCGAAAAGCAAGCGTAAATCGGTTATTTGCAACTAAATGTTAACTTTTTGTTCACAAAAAGTGTTGGAAATTTCTTAGAGTCGAATCACATATAACGCGAGTTTGTAACTTTTCAACCATCCTGAAGTAGACGACTGATAAAAAAGTCACTATTTAAATTCTGGCTTGCGCAGTTTCTGATGTAATGTCAATGTCAGACATATTGGCTATTCTTCTCTTTCTCCTGGTTCCTCTGAGACACAGCAAGGCTGATCGTAGAATGGCAAAGGATACCTTCGCTCTTATCCAAGAGATGGTTGTAGCGTAGTCATCTCCTTTCATTAACGCAAGTAGCTCTGCAAGGCGGCTATGGAATCTCTTGCATTCGTCGGCCATTCCACCTGTGCTTGTAAAAACTAGTGGTGTGAATGACCCTTGCTCCACTTCCAAAACCCGGCTGCTGTATTGCCTCTTCTTCTCATTTTCATGTAGTTGGAATATCTGTTTCGGAGACAGTTCTCGATACGAATCTGCGTTTGGATGGCACACCCGAACATCGAAAAAAGCAGATTGCTGTCTGTCCCAAAACCCGCGAGCGTGAACATCTAGTCGGGCATCAGGCGCTTTGTTTGCGCCTCTATTTAACTCTTCCCCAGTGATCCCCTGAAGGACTGGCTCTATCTCTACGTCGGTGCAAACTGTGCGCAACATTTCCGCTTCTAAGTCCCTAATCTCATTGTGCCTCTGAATTATTATTATTACTATCATTATTATCATTATTATTATTATTATTATTATTATTATTATTATTATTATTATTATTATTATTATTATTATTGTTATTGTTATTGTTATTGTTATTGTTATTGTTATTGTTATTGTTATTGTTATTGTTATTGTTATTGTTATTGTTGTTATTAAAAATTTTTTTTTTTTTTTTAAATCCCCTCATGATTCGCTATTTATACTTTCGTTTCTTTTCAGCCCAACGAAGGAAATTCGATAAGAAACTCGTATTAACGTGTAGGGAGTAGGCAGATGTAGCTTTGGCGAAAATTAAAATTGCTCAAGTTTTATAATTGTCCACAAAAGCTGTGAATGATAAGATGATTCGGTCAATTCAACGAATACTAAGGAGTGAAAATCGATCGGTGATGGTCAAAATGCTGTGGTTAATTTGGTGGGGTGGAGGGTGGACAATTTTGTGCAATTTAATTGGTAAATGCGTTTTTTTAAACACTTAGCTCAAAACGAGCTGCTTTAAAAACTAAATGTTCCAGTACAATAAAAACCTGAATTAAATTCGTATTTTTCCAGGATCGATCAAAGCCACATATAACCGCACTGAGGAAACTGACATGATCATTATTCTAGATAATATATGCAAATGAAGTAAGGAGTAAGTTTCGGGTGGAAACAGACATCCATCCGTTGCAAAGCGCGGGAAACGTATGTTCGGTTTGCTATTAGCTCTGATTGGTTACAAAATCGGCTGCATGTTTTTAAACATGAGGACATGCTGTTCGGACAAACAAAGAAAAGAAAACCTACAACACTAACCCTAAGAGGACTAATTGATTAGGGCTCTGAGCTGTAATATAGTAATTCCAGATTGTGAGCGTTATTGTCAAAGGGATTTTTATTTTGTTAACTTGGTTCCATTTCATTTTTTTGGAATCATACAAACACGTGCAAACAGCTTTTCATGTTAATTCAAGGCATTATACTGTCAAATAAGACTTACTAGAGACTTGACTCACTGCTCTAGTTTTGCATATTATTGTCAACAGGAGTTCATAAGACACACACTTTTCCTCTTGAAAACAGCATTTCTTGGTCTAATAACTGATCTGTGATTGATAGTGAAGTTCCATGTCAGGTAATTTGTCTTTCGTCCATTTTCTTTATTCAGTTTCTATGAGAAATCATGACTACACTAAGAGGCACCTATAGCTCAAACAATAGCTGTTAAACGTCATAAGTTTTTGTGTATTTTTTTCTTCTTAGTTTGCTACCGTTTACCATAAAATGAGGGTTTTATTACAATTTTGTTCACTTTCTGTAGTTACCGGTATAATGGCAATTGCAATTTAAAACGTTTTCCACGGAATATGATACCAGCGCAATTTTGTTCCTTTAAGAATTAGTCCGTCGCAGAATTTTCCAAAATAAAGGCGCGTTGTACCGACTGCTATCATTCGCAAGACATTTCGCAGTTATTCATGACTGTCACGATGTTGAGTCTAACTACAGTATGATGTTATTGATAAATAAAAAAGGCTGCAAGGAAAATTTCATTATTTCCGATTCTGATCATGACAGTGAATATATTAAATAATTTAAAGCCAAGCTTTGCAGTGGGTATAGATCCTCGGAACAAGCAATTATGAATGATTTAGAATTTTGGTTACGTGATAAAATCAGCTTCCTCCTACCTGAAATGAAGCGAAATCCCTTCAAAAATCCCACAAGAATAAGTGGAGAACAACGCCGAACTCGCTAAAAATTACTATTGAAATTAAACGCGCCACATGATTTGGGCATCGCATTAACTTCTGAGACAGACAAAAACAAATGGCTGACACTCTGAATTAGTTCTTGAGATAGTGGAGCTTTGCTTAAAACTGCTCTTGTCTCTGATAAACTCTTTCTACCTACTTTGCGAATTCAAATCAGTTTTATCAATCAACAATAAAACGTATAACATTTGAACTCAACAAAGAACAATCAGTTAACATAAGCAATTGTATAGCCTCTGGAAAATGTGGCTGAACACTGCAGTGTTACCAAGCTCAGTGGACTTTCAGAGAAATAATATTTAAATTCTCTTCGAAAGACGCAGACCTTCCATTGATTTTTAAAAGCAGTCCACTCAAAATGTTTTGAATAATACTGGTATAGGCAGGTAGAGCTGAATCCAACGAGATGTTTTGGGAAAATTAGTGTGAATTAAGCGGTAAATTATATATTATTTGTAAACAGCAAAGTCGCTGGCTGCTGGGAGAGGAAGTGCTAAATTTCCATAACATTCAAATTGATTTTTTTTGTCACGAACTCACAATATGACCAGCTCCCAGTTGGCTTGATAGCTCAGTTGGTAGAGCATTGCATCGGCATCGCAGAGGTCTGTGACGTGGATCTCTCCCTCGTGAGGCACGATTTAAAAGGGGACTGTTCAAAACCCTTCCCGCAAACCCACTAAGTAATACAAGACTAAGTAATAGAACAAATTTAATTAATTTAGTATACATAAACGCTTAGTAAACACAATAAACGGTAACGTAAAAAAAACTTTCTTAACCTAATTAATTATCTTAAACTAAATTACTTATTTCAGTTCAGTTCAGTCCTTCCTTATTCTTGAAGTCTTCTCCAGGCACAAACAAATTGCTACTTCAACCACTCGCATAAACAAACCGCACCAACAACCGTTTACACAAACCTCTGCTTCTTCTCTTCTGGCGCCTTTTCTCTTCTTTGTTCCCGTCTTGTTTGACTCCGCCGCACTCAGTTTTAATTTCTATGCACACGCCTTGAAATCTTGTTCACTCGCCGCCGCTGACAAAAGGGTTTATGTCAAGGAAAACACGGCCGGCTCCTGCCAATGGCTCTTGACAGTGACTTGAACAATTTCGCCTTCGACCTTGCAATACAAACTTTTTTGCTTCTCCTTACTTCTTCTTACTTCTCTGTCCTTTTTCTCCTTCCAAGAATAACAACCAACTGCACAACAACAACCTTGACCTCTATTTAAATACTGTACACAATTACGACATTACAAAGAAGATTCCAGAAAACGCTAACTACAAGGTATACAATAAATGCTGATTACACAATAAGATACAAAATATACGGTAACGGGAATAATAATAGTTAGTTAGATTACATTGAAATTTACAATACTACACACCATTTTCTAAGACAATAACTACTAATATACTAGTGACATTTTTTGACTGATAAAAATACGACGAATTAAGACTACAAATAATTAACAATAAACCTAACGAATTTAGATAATGAAAAAGAAACGACTAAATTTCTACATGCAAACACGAAACATGAAAATGCAAACATGAAATGAAAACAACAAAAACATGAGTAATATGAATTTTGTGACAAGGTCATGGGTTCGAATCCCGTCCAAGCATGAATTTGTTTCAGGCTTTCTTTTCGCAACTACTTAACCGGTTGCGTACTAACTGCGAGGATCTTTCTTCTGCCTAATAAAATAAACCACTTGTAAACAGATTTCGAGGCCTATTGATTGTGTTAAGCCGGGGCCCTAAGTAAGACTCTGTTTAAATAACTGGCCCTTTGTTTCCAGAGGACACTTTTCGATGAAACCTTATCAGCAAGCAAATTGTTCTTAAATTTAAAATTGCGTTTTTAATCTTATTAACAGAATAAATCTACAACTTCCCCTCTTTTCAACGTATTGTCGTTAAATAAGTATTTGGAGCCTCCTTTCCATTAGGTCAAAAAATTTGTATGTAGCTGATAACGGAGTTTAAACTCTTCATAACTAAGGAAATCTAGATGCGGGTCGAGAAGGTCTTTTAAGGTGTAAACTCTTTTATCAAGCCAAGTACGGAAAAAAATCATCTTGTTATCAATTTCAATATCTTGGTTATTCCATATAATCGTTTTCTTTGTGCATGGCATTTTATTATTCTTCACATCCTTAAACTCATACCAGCATTGTAAAATTCTCTCATAAAAGAGTGGCAGCTCTTTGTTGTTAAGATCCTTACTGTTACAGTTACAGGTTGAGAGGAAGGTTAAGCCTCCCAGGTGTAATGTGGCTTCATTTGGAATGACCGTCCATGTTGAATTCTCGCTCAGGTGAAGTCACTTTATCCAAATGGACTTTAGGGCTTTGTTCATTAAGGTAAAATCAATCATATTCAGACCCCCATTCTTGCGTTCGCCAATAATTGTGTTTTTTTTTTTTAATTTTGGCTATTTTGTTGTCCCAGATGAAATTAAAGGTGATTTTGTTTACCTGCTCACAGAAGTTTTTAGGGACTGGCAGTACGGATGAATTGTAAAGAAGCTTTGAGAGGCCCACAGATTTAACAATGTTGATCTTGTCTAACAGAGTTAGTTTCCGTCTCTTCCAATTGTTTAAGGTCTTTTCCAAAACATCTAATTTTTCATAGAAACTAAGTTTATTACTAACCTTTTCTGAGTTTGAGAAGTATATACCTAAAGCATAAACAGAGTCTTTCGGCCACTTAACATTGAACGGGGTATCTTCTCTGTTTTTCCAATTTCCCAGCCACATTGCTTCTGACTTCGTGTGGTTAATTTTTAATCCCGAGCATCTTTCAAACTTTTCTAGGAGGTCAAGCAAGTGACTCATTGATTCAGGGTTTTTTAGAAAAACTGTTGTGTCATCCGCATACTGTGTGATTTTTATCTCGCGTGCTCCAACTCTAATGCATTCAATTTTCGGGTTTTTCTTAATCGCAAGTACAAGAATTTCAATACCAAGGACGAAGAGTGTGCCTGATAGTGGGCAACCCTGCCTGACGCCTCGCTCCAGCTTGAAGAAATCAGAGGCATAACCATTGTTTGTGACACAGCTAATTGTGTTGCAATAGAAAGTTTGTATCCATTGCGCTTTACTGCGCAATATTGTACCTTTAATTTTTCTGTTTGATAGTTTTTCTAATTTTGCTTCCAGTTGAATAATACTCGTTCAGCGCATTAGGGTCATTTCTCGAGGAACATAGGTTTTCTTGCAGATCATTTAGTTTTTTTAGTAGTTGTTTTTCTTGGTCTTTTTCTGATCTAGCTCTTCTCTTGGAGTACTGCACTGTGAAGCCTCTGATTTCCATCTTGATGACATCCCATTTCAGGCCAAGATCTGTGACAACCTTATACTTTTCTATGAGAGCCGGAATGTTTACACACATTTTTTCTACATATTCTTTATCTTCTAACAAGCTTGCGTTAAATTTCCAGAAACCAGGGCCTGATTTTTGGCGTTGGTCGGCCGATTGTATATTCAACATAATAGCAGAGTGATCTGAGAAAGGAGTATGCAAAATTTTAGTCTCTTTTGTTAGATAAACTTAATCAGCTGTGATTAGGAAAAAATCTAGTCGGCTTTGAGACTTGAATGCTTGGTCATGCCACGTAAACGACAGAGCTTGGGGATTTAATTCACGCCAAATATCTGTGAGAACGAAGTTAGAGCATAGATTTTCAATTTCGTTTATGACAGTATGTTTGTTCGAACGTTGTTTCACACTTTTTCTGTCTTTTGGCGTTAGCGCGCAGTTGAAATCCCCTCCAATTATCAAGTTGCAATCTGAAAATCCACTAAGAGTTTGATTTAAATCTTGATAAAACTTGATTTGTTGTGAAATGTCATTCGGAGCGTATACATTGGCAAGGACAAGGTTTTGATTATCTAGCTTGATTTCCAAAATTATTGATCGTCCGTTTTTGTCTTTGATACTTCTTATCACCTCTAATTGGTATCTTGGGTTTTCAAGAATCATCACACCTTTGCTATGATTTGATCCATGGCTGTAGAAGATATTTCCACCCCATTCCGATCGCCAGATGTTTATAGATTGTTCGGTACTAAAGGTTTCTTGGAGAAAATAGCAGTGAGCGGTCTGCCTATGAAGCCACTTAAAGACTTTTCTACGTTTGATAGAATTATTGAAACCTCTTACGTTTATCGAAACGATTTTGAAGTTAATTGATGAAATTTCGTTATCCATCCTGCATTAATGTATTAAAGCAGTTACTAACTGACCTGAATTTCAGTTGTTGGACTTATCTTAAACCTAGGCTGTCGTATTTGACTAGCTTGCTGTAAAGCATACCTGTATCTAAAAAAGTAGAATGTAAACATGGAATATATGCAATTGCCAAACAAAGTGTTTTTGTTACTTCTAAACATAAAAGGAAAGCACGTACGAGACAATAACAAAAAGACGACACTTATTATGTAAGACGCTCCTGAGGGAGTGTTGAGGTTAGCCGGTGTATGCAAATTCAGCTTTGTTCAGGTTGTTTAGAGTTATATATGAAACTGTACAATGCACTTTTTGTTGATAAAGGTAATTGCAGAAAAACAGGGAATAAAGCTTTTGGGTAAAAGCATAGTTCTAAGAGGCAGAAATTGACTTATGTTGTGGTTTCAGTCTCCATTGGGCTCTCTTTTAAGTGCTCCGGTATGGTTTCGCAGGTAAATCTTTCTTCGCCTACAAGATGTCGATCAATAACTTTGGAATCAAATCTGAGTGCTCTGGCTTTTTTCATTGCTTTGATCAAAAAGCGACGTTCCTGCTGAATGGCTTTAGCATAGTCCTGAGTAATGTAAGCATCCTGATATGTTGTTGAATTTCAAGTTTTCGCGACGCGTGTAGTTCTCTAAAGCAATGTTATTTTCTTTTTCCACATTTAGAAGCAGCGACTCACCGATATGTCCACCTGTGCTACAAGGGCGCAGGCTATCTGTTTAGTTTAAAGTTTCCAAAACTATTTACTAAGAAGAAAGGGCATTAATAATTGTTTATAAATGAAGATTGTAGTAGATTCTTTTCTTATGCTGGCAAGTTTTTAAAATAAAGCTTTATTTACACAGGAAAATGAAGAACTTGCTTTTCCTTCTCACCCTGTTACCAGCAGTAGGAGGTTTAGGTAAGTATATTTAAGTTGAGAGAAGATACTAATTTAAGCCCTCACTCCCCTCTTACTTACCTAGTCTGATCTTCTGCTGATCACATAAAAATAACAAAATGTCATTACAGCAGACGTCCACAGGCATATTCTAGGTTTGCTTTTTACGCAGTGAGTCTGTTGTTAAGATACAATGGCCGTTTTCACACTAGAGACGGACAAATCTTCTGGACGGACAAGTCGGCTCAGCGGGATAACGGGACGACAAAAATTTTGAATGTAAAAGTCGTCTAAATCTGTCCGTCTATTTGTCCGTCCGTTAAGACGATTTTTCAAGGTCGATTTGTTCGTCTAGACGGACAAGTCGTAGAAAGTCCGACTTAAATTCAAACCAGGCGAACAAATGGTTGCATCTCGTTCGCCGTACTCTGTAAGGGGAATGGAACTAGCAAAAGGGGTGATGGCTTATTGGAAAATCAAAATGGCGGGTGGAGATACCGCTGTTGAGAGAAAGAGCGGACAAACGGAAGAACAAATCATGATCTGAGCAAGAATTAAAGGCGTTTGCCAGTGTTTTGGCTTCGAATGAGAATAGAGATCGACCATGGACTATTTCTTTGGAATTTCAAACCATGGCACTGAATAAAAGTTCAAACTGGAGTGTGTTACTGAATCACTTCGGCCTAAGAGTTCGTAATTTGGTGTCAAAGACTTGACTTGGCCGTCCAGATGATTTGCTGTCTTCTTGTGTGAAAACAGCCAATGCGGTTAAGAATCATGGTTGAACGATGAGAGGACATTCCTGCTATGCAGGGTAGCCACTAGTCTCCTTCGCAGCCGTCGTTTGGACTCGTCACTCAACGCTCTCCCTCCGCCATGGGGGCTAAGGCTTCCCCCTCAGAATTTTTGGAATTTTAAAAAAGTGTGTCAAAAAGGTTTATAATTAAAAACAGTAATGTGCAACAAACAGTCTCGAATTGTCACGCTGCATGCAAGTGCCTTTTCACAACCTCTAAAAGCGATGGTCCTGGCGCGCGCGCGGAGCGCCATGTCGATGCGAGAAATTTTGGTTTCGTTTATGACGTCACTGTCCGTCCGACCGTACGTCCGTATGCAACACTTCATGACAACCAATGCAAATGGCACACTCAAGTATGTGAAGCCTGTTCTGCCGCCCTTGGATTTTTTGGTGAGAAGTTGCATGGACAACTGTGTTTTAGAAAAACAAGGACACAGTCTTAATACAACAAATTACAAAGTCAATTTATGTATTGAATATGTCGACAAACGTGGAAAGAAGAGAAAAAAAGAAAAAAATCTGATCATTTAAAAAATGAACCTAATCAAGTCCAGGTTTCTTAGCTATTTGGTTCCCATTTTCATCTATTTTAACATACTTTTCCTCCGCCTCGTCTAAGAAGGCTTGTTTTTATATACTAAAAAGATACGTTTTTTAATGCATTGTTTTAAAGGCTTTCGAGTTTACTAAATTTGTGTGATGGACAGAAACTTGGGATTCCTATTTACACATATTGGGCCAATTTTCTAGTACCGTATTTTCACGATTAAACGCCGGCCTCTAAAATACGCCGGGTCAAAACTGCCGAATTTTAAATAATAAACGCCGGGGACGTTTAATCGAGAAAATACGGGTATAAGGGTATAACGTCCATACCTCAGTTCCGGGTCAAGCATGCTCTCACCTGAGGTATGGATGTTATACCTCAAATCAGAAGTATAACATCTATACCTCATATATGACTCGACTATGAAGTATAAGGGACCTGCCATTTATTAGAGGGGAGGGCTGGTGCAAATGGGGGGAGGGTCATTACATTTAATGAAACCAAAAAGGGGAGGGTCACCAAAAATTTAAGGAAGGCTTTGGGGAGGGCCATATCTCTTTTCGTAGACATTGCTGTTCACTTAAAATAAGCAATAGGCCTTTTCCGAGTTGCTTTGAAACTCATTATGAAAGCGAGGCTAAGTGCAAAGTTTTTGTCATGAAAATTAGTTTTCATTGTTATGCAAAGAAAACTAATTTTCATACGTAAAGCTCTGCACTTAGCCTCGTTTTCATAAACAGGTTAACAGCAACTTGGAAATGGTCTATTTTTAACTTTAATAATGATCAACCTGAATAACCCAACAAGCCTACATGTATGTCAACTGTTGCTATGAGAATGAGAAACTTGCGTGCATTAAGAATCAACTTGACGAAGTCATGGGTATTTGGACAGAGAATAAAGAAAGGGCCAAGGAGCTGAAGAAACATTAGTCAATCAGTTGTTAGAAAAAGTTATCAGCATTAAAGAAAGCTCAGTTTTGGTCCAAAGAAACGTGCTTTTCTATGTAAAACAAGCAAAGCTGTGGGACATAATGGAGGAACGTTTAAGTGAATGCTCCCAGTATCTAAGCAAGATAGACCGTTTGAACCCCTTATAATGTGCTGTAGCAACCCGAAGACTACGGATGCAGGCCCTGGAGAGGGAATAACCAATAGAGAGGTTCGCTTAAGGGACTCAGAAGTTGCCTGCATCCATTCCTCTGATCGGGTAACCAAATCCATCATGCTCCTGGGGACTTTGCTCAAAATAAAGCAGAGAGAACAAATGCAGCCATAGTTGATGCCCTTGTAGATGGATAAACATTGAGTTGGGAATATATATTTTAAATCATTTGATGACCTGATAATTGAGAAGATTGATGCACTATCAGCGAGTGAAGTAAAGCAAAAAGAGAGAGACTGCATGGAAAGGAATGTATGGCAAGTAGCCCAGGAGGTACAACCAATGGTGGATGATGAGCCAGGGCCTGATGGAGACCTTGTTGAATGTTATGTTACAACTTGCCAAAAAGATCATTTTTTTTTTCAGTAAAAAGAGTCTGATGCAATACACAGCAGCCAAAACATAAGCCAAAAGAGGCCAGGTCGTGAGTTGCAGTTACTTCAAGAAGATATATCCATTTAAGGATATATTGGAGAGATGTTTCTTGAATACCAGAAGGGGGGCTTGTGAAATTTCCAGCAGCAAACTATCTGACTTTTGCAAGTCAAGCAAAAAGTGTTGTAGTCAGACCGAGCGCATTCCAAGGCCTTTCCCTGATTATCAAATCCCTGAACTTCACTACCTACTTGTGCACAGGACGCCAACAGTGTACAGAACCATTGACGATTATTTACCATGAGCCCAGTTAAGGGGAGCATATCAGTCTGGCGAATGCTCTCTGGAAGATCTCGAAAACATTGCAAAATTTGCACAGGATTTTTTTTTTTTGTATTAGACGAATGTGTGAAAACATATATTGAGCACTTTTGAAACTGTTGGAGCTCAAAAAGGAAGAGAAATATAAATGACTTACCAAGACTATGTATGTGCAATAATGGGACTCTATAGCTAAGTAAGCAAACAGTGGCCGTGTTGGACAAATACATACCATCACACGTACCATAATCTGATGCCAGGGAGAGTAGCGTGTTAAAGCAACATTTAAAATGGGGGACCTTGACATGTTTAATTCCCTAATTAAATCTGAATCATTAACACAAAAGCCAACTTCCACACTTTGAGTTCACCAGAAAGCGCGTACAATAACAAGCACTTCTGACGTACGAAAACTCTCAAATAATTAAAATCTCTTAAGCGCACTACTTCCCTGACAAGTAAACAATTTAAATATTCCCAGACGTATTAAACTTATCGATAACATGAATGTTGGTGTCACAAACCAAACCTCTGGGAATTGAACTCCTTTTTTTATGCAAATACTTTCTTTTGTTTCAGTAAACCAATATGGCTGGTAGTCACGTGAATGAAAACACTCCATATGGGAAACTTTTACACCGAGAGAAAAACTTATCAATTAGTCATCGATTACCCATCGATTATCGATAATAATCAATGACTAATCAGTTGATTACTCATTAATTACCCCATGATTACTCATTGATGTTATTGGTCATGGATCATTTAAGTCTAATTAAAACCAAAGTAATTACTTTGACCAATCACAAGGCACATACCTGTAACCGGTGCCAAGCGGGGAAAAACACGAGCGTACGAGGTATGATTGGCTTTGGTTTTGCTTCTCATTGGTTGAGAAAGTGGTACGAATTTTAGTGACCAATCACAGAGCGTACTAAAGCAAAATCAGTTAAAGCAAACACGATATTACTTTCGACCCAATTGAAAACCGCTCTATTCTGTAGACATTTGCGAGTTTGATTATTACATTTACTGTACGATTTTGGAGGAAATTTTACTGGAAGCCATTCTAATAGAGGACTTCTTAGCGTGTTGAAGAAAATTGAAGTGACAGAGGCCCTGTCCACAAGGAGGTTCTATAAAATGAAACGTCTTCTTTTTAATCATTCGTATATACAAATACAAGATGTCCTTCAAAGCGCTACAATAGTAGTTTTATCTGAAAAACTAATAACCAACGATTAGTCAATTTGCATTGAAAAACCTGAAAGGAACCTACTACAACACAGTTGTTTTTGTTTTGTTTTGTTTTGTTTTTTTTTTTTGACTGTCCAAATACAGTCAAATCCCTTTATTGCGAACACCCTCGGGACTGCGAGTTTTTAGTCCTTAATAGCTAGAGTCCGTAATAGCGGGAACTTATTTCAGTCAAATGTATGTAATTTATTGTTTTATTGTTAGCTGTTGTCCGTATTATCAGGGTGTCCGTAAAAGCAAGGTGTCCGCAATTCGAGAGTTGACTGTAATACCCAGTTGGGGTAGCCAAAATCATTCTGTACAAAACAATGAAATCATTCCATTTCAAGTTTTTATTCTTTCCAACATCACTTATTAGAGTGTGAATAAATTGTCCTTACTAATTATTCCAATCCACACAATGAATGAGACCGTCACTCGGAACAAATGCACAATTAAATTATTTTTCAAATAATTTTGACTTTTGCTCGTTTAATAGCAGGGTCCTTGTTGCTAAGGCCTTACTCACGAAAAAACAGAACAGCACTGCACATTTAAAAAACGTAAAAAAACCCATAGTGAGTTATGCGCATAGTGATCCTTACAGCTCCGCTATTGTCTTTGTCATCATCGTCATCATTATCCAGTCGGGGTCGTTTAGAGGATTCTCGCTAAAATGAATTACAAAACAAGACCCCAATTAACTCTTTACGTATGCAACACCACAGTTTAAAAATATGGAATTCTGACATCTTAAAACAGTTCTCATACTATCACTAAAGCCATTTATCTCAAATTAAAATTACAAGTTGTTTGCATTTTTTAAGAAAAGTGACTGTAATGTGGCTGGAAGGCTAGCTGGCACGAACCCACCATATTTAAGCTTACTATTCCAACCACACTTACAAGTTAAGAGGAGTGGGAAAATTTGCTATTCCTTTTTCGGTCTACAGTTTTTAGGATATCCTGCAGCTGCAATGTGAAATGGTTGGTCTGACAATGCAAGGACTGCCTTACTTACTTCTAAGCGGTACAGAGGGCCAGTCACTTCATAGATTATTCTTTGTGTTGATTTCAGTTTATTGTTTCTTTTAAATGACCGACCTTCTTTTGGAAAGCAAGGAGTCTCTTCTGTCGCGATTGTTTTTCCTCATTAAGCCTATTGTTTTGTGGCGTTCTCGTTGCTGTCACCGTCGTCGTTGTTTAAGCTCCCTATTTTTAGGGAGTTTTAGCAACGACGAAGGCGACGGTAACGAGAACGCAACCAAAAAAAAACAAACAAACAAACAATTGGCTTAATGACCTTAATAACCACTTTTTGATACATTTCTTTGCCGTTACTGCACAACTAGGACGTAAAATTTCCCAATGTGTCGTTATATGGAAGACGTAAACACACGACGACGAATTGTTCTTCTCTTTCTAAACTTGGGTGCGGTCTCCAAGAATCTAACTCCAGGAAATTTCACCTGCATTGAATATTTAGAGGGAATTGGAATAGCCGCGAGGATGTTTCAAAAAACGCGTATTCATTTTAGTGAATAGTAGTTTAATAGTGTATTTCATTTTAGTGAATTCAGTTTAACAGTGTAAGGTCGGTATGGCCGCTCCGAAAACCGTGGTGAAACCTCTGCTGAGATAAGCTGCTGTAAGTGTAACACAAATTAAATTTGTTTTTGCTTTCTTATTAAACAAAATGTACAATTCCAATACCAGATTTGCGTCATCGTAAAAATAACCTAACACATGCATATATAAATTGGCTGCTCACTAACCTTTATCACAATGTTGATGTGAGAAACATGAAGCCAAGAGCGGTGATCGTTAAGTTTTTATCGAACAAGACGAAGATGGCATTTCAGTTTCATGAGGACGAGAGGTCTTAAAGAAAAGGGAATCACTATAGTGAAGGATATGACACCAGAGCTTGCCAAAAGGTTGAAAGTACTAAAAGGAAAATAGTCTGTGGAAAGTGCATGGTTTGTCAATGGCAAGATTCGTTACAAACAATATGATGACAGCAGGTTGAAAGAGCTGCGTGACCCGAAGAGTACGTGAATATTGAATGAATGGAACTGAGTAAGTAACACAGCCTAATCAGGACGGCTATGGATTATTCATTACCCTTTGTACTTTGAAGATTTTGTAACTGATCACATTCACAGGCAAACTTAGAAGCGCGTGAAATCAATAAATTGCGTAAGTTAATAATTAACCCCTTTTCAACAAACAACAGCGGGAAAACATACCTAAGATGTATTTCTTGACAATCGTTTGTTATCATAACAATAAGCGTTTGTTAAGAAACAATTCTTGAACCGAATCCTAGGAGCATAGGGTGCCAACAGCCCCGTAGGGTTTGTTGAGAGCTCCTGCTCCTAAGTTATTAAAATAATGCTGCTGTAAGAAAACATTGTTATTCTAAATGTTTCTGTTGGCGCATTTACCAGCTAACTTTGAAATCACAGATCAGTAAAGCAGAGATTGCGTGGTTGAGGTAAAGAAAAGGGAAGAAGAAGGCAAACCCCAGGGAAATCGAAAAATTTATTCACTCACAAACGGGGTCTTGTCTTCTCCACTATTCTACTATCTTGGACAAATACGTTTGCCAGCCGATAGGGTTTTCTTGTCTTCCGCTCCTTTCACAATTTTTTGCTCGCGTCTCAACTTTCGCCGCCAGTGAGCAGAATAATCCTTTGAAAGCTTGCTATGGAGGGAAACCACTCGATTGAGCGAATTAATTTTTTTTTTATATAGGAGTGAACCTTTTATTTTTTTCTGAGCAAAGTGTTGGGAAATATTAAGAAGACAATTTTGTGAGGATTTTGAGAGGGAAACATGCCTTTTCCATTTCATGTCAGTAGTCGAAAATATAATACAATTGGTTCTCAACACCTTGAGTGCCCTTGAATATGAAATGCGCTAGTTTTTAAAATATAGATAATATCCTGACACTTGCAATTTAATGAAGGATGCACTTAAAACTACAGGAGTAAGATAAATGACAGTCATAGTGAAAACTTTAATAAGATTTGTTTTAAAATATATCCTAGGTCCTATGCTCCCACCACGCCCAGCACAGTTCACATGTGACAATAGCAGACGTATACCAGCCAGCTGGAGGTGTAACCTCAACAATGACTGTGGTGATAATTCTGACGAGAGAAACTGTGGTAAGTTTATACCATCTCTTCTTTGCTCCTTATGAGACAAGCCATAAAATATAAATGCTACTCTTCTACCGGCCAGGGGACAGATTCCCGAAGCCCTCCTCACTTAAGATGTATGTCTGGGCAATAGTCTATTATTACAACAATAGGCGTTTGTTAAGAAACAATTCTTTTAAACAATTCTTTTAAAGAAACGATGTATCTTAAAAGATACATCGTAACTCTAAAGGCCTTCGTGAACCGGGTCCCAGGAGCATGAGGTGTCAATTATCAGCAAACTGACCACTCACTAGCCAGCTTTGTAGTATGTGATTCTAATAACCAGCTAAATTTGAAATTAGAGATAAAGCAGAAATTGGGTGGTTGAAGTAGGGGAGGGAAGAAGAAGGCAAACCCCAGGGAAATCGAAAACTTCATTCACTTACAAACCGGGTGTTGGCTTCTCCCCTCTTCTACTATCTTGGGAAAATACGTTTGCCAGCCGAAAGCGTTTTCTTGTCTTCCGCTCTTTTCACAACATTTTGCTTGCGTCTCAGCTTTGGCCGCCAGTGAGTAGAATAGTTCTCTGAGTGCTTGCTATGGAGGGCAACCGCTCGATTGAGCGATTTAAAAATGTTTTTCTAGTTATAAGAGTGAACCATTTTATTTCTGAGCAAAGTGTTGTAAAATATCAAGGAGACAATTGTGCGAGGGTTTTCAGAAGGAAACATGTTTTCGTCATTTTCTGTCAGTAGTCGTAAATACAATTGGTTCTCAACACCTCGAGCGCCCAAGAATATGAAATGAGCTAGTTTTTAGAATATGGATATTTTCCTGGTAACTGCAATTAAATAAAGGATGCACTTCAAACTACAGGACTACGATAAATAACAGTCATAGTGAAAACTTCAATAAGATTTGTTTTAAATTATTTCCTAGGTTGTTCGTCATCACGGTTCGCATGTGACAATGGCAGATGCATGTCAGCCAGTTACAGGTGTAACGGCGACAATGACTGTGGTGATAATTCTGACGAGAGAAACTGCGGTAAGTTTGAACCATCTCTTCTTTGCTCCTTATGAGACAAGCCATAAATCATAAATGTTACTCTTCTACCAGCCAGGGGACAGATTCATGAGGCCCTCCTTACTAAAGATGTATTTCTGAACAGTACAGTCAAACCTCCCTTTTATGCGGTTACCCTCTATTAAACTTCCCCAAATCAGTCCCGATATTTACTGTAAATTTGAACTCTATTAAGCGGATGCAGTCACCATTTAGAATTCCCAATTGGCTAATGTTATTGTATTTCACTTAAGCGCTCACGTGGACAGGTGCAATGCGATATTTTGACACGACGACGGGCGAATCACAACATAATATACACTTTGTAATCAGACTTAGAATAACAAATAACCGATTTTTTTCACTACATGTTGAATGGCAAAACTGTACGTTACTAATGTGGTTTAAACCAAACAAGATTGCCTTACAAACAACATTAGAACTACAGGCTGAACTACCTTGACCATACAATTACTAGCTTGTTGTTTTTCTCATATTTCGAGTTACTGTTGTTGTTAACTGATACAATATATATGACATACTTAGGCTAGTTCCATTTTTACCATATTACATTCAATAGCGTACTACGGTTGGGAAAACCTCTTTTAAGCGGTCAACCTGTATTACGTGGTTAGTTGGCTATTTCCCGAGTTTGACCGCTTAATAGAGGTTTGACTGTAGTCTATTATTACAATAATAGGCGTTTGTTAAGAAACAATTCTTAAGATACATCTTAACTTTAAAGGTCTTCGTAAATCAGGTCCCAGGAGCATAAGTTGCCAATTATCAGCAAACTGACCACTCACTAGCCAGATGCGAAGATATAGTTTACGTCGTAGAAAGTGCGGCGTTCGGGGTTATATTCACGAGTTGTTTGTGTCAAAACCCGAACAAGCGAGGTACGAGCGAGTGAGGGCTTTTGACACAAGCAACGAGTAAATATAACCCGGTACAAAGCACTTTCTATGACGTAAGCTGTTTATTGCACATATCTCGACAATTTTCATTTTTCAATGTAATTAACAGTTAGATTATGAGCTCGAAATTTCTATCGCGTGATAGTTGATGAGGGCGAAGCCCGAATCAACTATCACGCATAGAAATTGAGAGCGAATAATCTAATTGTTTTAGTATAAATCTACTAGTCGTTCAAAACTTGACAACAAGACAGGTTCACGTGTTTACTGAATTGTAATATAAATATGTCACACCATGCGCGGATAATTGACAACTGCACGACATTGCATTGGTTTCTGTGTGTGCGCCTTTGCATTTCATTCAAGATTTTATAAACTGTCATGCGCTCGAAACTGAAACGAGGAGCGGAGTTTTTATTGTAAAATGACAAGCAAAGATAATCTGATATGCTGACGTAAATGTTCTCTTTGGAAGCCACCTTTTTAATCTACAAAACGTAAATGAGTAGAAAGTTATGGAAAGTTGAAAGTTGAACACAGTTTAGCGAAAAAAGTTGTTGTTTACAATGGAGACCGTGCAACCATGGAAGCTGAACGACTGTGGAAGATGGGCGTTTGACTGCTGATAACTGACTTGGGATTCAACGGCAGAAGAAGAGCTGGATGGTTTATTCTCGTTCTGAATTTGGAGCAGAACATTGGAGCGATTCTGAATAGCTAGTGGCTGGTGTGATGGCTCCTCTCCGGATACGAATCCACTCAAAATGTTTGACATGTTCTCCTTCTGGTGGAAGGATGCCCTTGCGTTGTACGATTCAATCGAGCTGTCTGATTTGTGGCCTGTCACTGCCTTGATGTGTCTTGCCTCAACATTGCTATCTGACAACACGGTCACTGCTGTAGCTCTCACACAGTGGTTGGTGAGATGTGGAGTAATTCCAGCTGCCTTACTCATGGTTTTCATCATATTGGCGAGTGTGGATTCACCGACTGGTGAATTACAATACCACACGGTTTCATTCTCAGGATTGAATTTCCCTGACAGTTCCCTCGGTCGCTGGAACAGGCAATCCAATTTGGGATTGAGATGCTTAATGAAATTCTCAATTGTTTTCACTGGGCAGCGACTGGAATTGATTGCTTCAAACATCTTTCCGTCGGATTCGTCCGTAGAATCGTTGAGTCCCCCTTGGTGGTGTTTGGTGGACATCAGAGCATCCCTTCGGAACTCATAGTACCGTCTTCCTTTGAGTGTAGACTGCAAAACCAGCATCTCTTTGGTAAGTTTTCGTTGATTTTCTCGTCCTCGTTTTCCAAAATAAAGGGTCAAGTAAAACCAAGCTGTTCGCAGTAGTTGCGAGGGATCTTTTGTGTTGGCGTCGCCAAGCTGACCGCTTGCGAACAATTCTTGCATTTGTTCGCTGGTTATTGGGTTTTTATGCACCACAGGACCTACTTTCCCTTCTTTCATTACGTTTTTGCAAATAGCGTTGAGTGTTTGGTTGGCCTTTGCAAATTCGGAATCACCGATAATTGACCAGGGCTTGTTGTGAGGCGGCTGCTTTAAATGCCGGTCAATGGCAGCGCGAATCGCTCGCAAGGAAGAAACTTTAAATTCGCTTCCATTTTTTTGCCTTACTGATGCATAAAAAACTTGCAAACATTTGTTCAGCTCTTCTTTTGACTGCTCTTCGATAGGTACGGTGAATTTCTGTTGGCTTGCGAACCATTCTAAAATTTATTTTGCAAAAAAAATGTGTCAGTATAAGACGCAACTTTGAATGTTTTCAAAATTATAAAATTGCCAACTTTTAAAAGCGAAATGAAGGATAAAATTATTTAACTCTTGTTTCAACTCCTTTTCTTACCGTGAAAAATCTTCATTCCATATTTGGTTGCAATTTTTGTTTTTTCTGGAATTGCCTCGACTAGTAAATTATCCAAATCCTCTTTACAGACACTTCGAAAACGCGAAGACGCGGACGCCATTTTGTTGACGATCGCACAGTTTTAAGCTACTCACTCTACTCGCTATCTATCACAGAATAGATAGTGAGTAGCGTAGCCAATAAGAGAGCAGCATTCGTGATAGAACGTTAGTAGATTTATACTAACACAAATTAGAAAGAGCAAATCACAGATAATAGAACTAAATGCAAATTTAATATCAATGGCAAATATCACAGTATCGCAGTACATCTTAAGTCGTCATCGAAATAAAGTGCTGAACAGAAAATGCACCAACAAAAGTTTAATCTCAGTACGATATCAGTACATAGGATTCAGTTTCATTTAGTCCCTGTCCGATTCATCGATAATGTGTCGTGACTTTTGGACCTTGGAGAATGCAATGACAAAGTGGGACTTTCGTTCAAGGCATTCACAAAAATGTTAAAAGTTCCTTCCTAAATTGAAGCGCCTTGGAAAGGAATCAAGGGCTGCCGTGTTGTGGAATCCTGTACTGTGCTTTGGATTCAGAGTCAAAGCATTGAAAATACCCCCTTGGCAGCCTGAAGGCCCTAACACTCTGAGGTATCCACCTAGAATAATGGAATGTTTCTTTGTTGTCGCTCCGACAGTGTCCTGTAGTTGGTCAGACTTTGTACGTTCTTGTGCCCAGAGATTTGCATAATATGCGTTGGAGGTATTCCTTGGTTATTCAGTTTCTGGATCATCCTTTTCCTCCCGCTATGATTAGTGAAGTTTCTAGCATCTAATCCAGCTTTTTCTGTCATTGTTTTCATAAGTGAGTTGAGCTTATTAACTTCCATGGGAGCAGACTTGAACCAAGGTTTTGTTTTTATGGCTTTTGTAGTGTGATTGATCGCTTAATAAAACGGACTATCCAGAGTCTTCATATCATCTGGGACGAGTCGCATAAAACTTACACGCGGGCGAAAACGCTATCGTCCGTTGTTAAAATACTGAATGTGACTGGGCTGAAGGTCTGGCGTTAGCAGTTACGCCCGACGTTAAATTTTGTGCAACTCCCCCCTGGTCTTTACGAAGCATAGAGGTCATAAGTTCTGACAGGATCTCTTTCACTGCCTTCGACACCAAAGACAGCTCGAGCGTCTTTTGGATCAGCGCCGGTCCTTGTCTTCGTCTGTCTTTTTATACTCCAGAAAAGCTGTTTCATCCGCTGTTGTTCTCTGGTAACATCACCCCATCTCATGTCCCTTTGCTCTTGGCACCCTCTTAATCCTAAGAATTGTGTGTTGTTTAACCACAGAGTGTTAATAAGGGCAGCGACAGCAAAGACAGCTCGAGCGTCTTTTGGATCAGCGCCGGTCCTTGTCTTCGTCTGTCTTTTTATACTCCAGAAAAGCTGTTTCATCCGCTGTTGTTCTCTGGTAACATCACCCCATCTCATGTCCCTTTGCTCTTGGCAACCTCTTAATCCTAAGAATTGTGTGTTGTTTAACCACAGAGAGTTAATAAGGGCCTCTGATGAAGAGCAACCGAGTAAACTTTGGCCAAACACTGAATATCAACTTCCTCGTCTGTTAGCATACGCGCAGCGTTTGGTTTGTTTCCTTTCCCTTTTTCTGGTTCCTTTTGCTTCGCACCTGACACATCTTTTGTTTTACGGAACTCTTTTCCTTCCATAACGGTTGATGAATGGTCTTTCTATCTTAAATAACGATCAAAGCTTGAAGCAACAGACTTCAGCGATGTGGGTTCGTATTGTTCTCCATCGTTCTTTCGAACTTGAAGTAGAAAATTGGCGATTAACACGTCGAGATCTGTTGCATCAATGGCTGTTGTCCATGGGGAAGCAACTTTTTGTGTGTAACCTATTTTCCCAGAGTGAAATTGCCTTCAGGAAATTTCAATGGATACGTCAAAAAGAACAAAAGAATTTCCCATGACAGTTCCCGAGGTAACTTGTATGGTTAATAAGAACCCAAAGAGGCTCAACCAATCATGAGAAAGTGAAATGTATAAAACACTAAAAATCACGTGTTGTTTACGTGTTGTGTTCATCGTAGGGTCAAATGGTACCCGCCACTGTATTTCAAGCTCGACAACTATCAAAACATGACTCACTCTTTCCACCAGTGGTCCAGTGCTCTGGAGGGCAGGCCAGTAGCATGGGGCTTGAGCTACCCCCCCGCCTCCCCTCCGAATTCTTTGGAAATTTTAAGAAAATAATCATGTGCAACAGTAAGTCAACGCCAACGAAAACGTCACCTGAAAATATCACTTTATTTCATTTGCCCTACTTGGGGAGCAGGGATGGCACAGTGGTGAAAGCACTGGCCCCCCACCAATGTGGCCCAGGTTCGATTCCCGGTCTCGACGTCATATCTGGGTTGAGTTTGTTGTTAGTTCTCGTCCTTGCTCCGAGGGTTTTTCTCCGGGTTCTCCGGTCTTCCTCCCTCCACAAAAACCAACATTTCCAAATTCCAATTAGTTCTGGAATTCGAGGGCCACAGGTTTGTCAGTCGTCAGACTGTTAAATGTCACCCTTGTTTAACAAAGTACTTCGCGATTATTTCCACTCGTTCAACTTCTACAGATTCGGCGAAGTATCAAGGGACTAAATTGGTAGGAGTAGCGTTCAGGTTAAGGAAGTTTTAACATCGCGTTTTCAAACTCTCCAATGAACTTGAATTTGGTCATTTTACGTTCTTGTTTAGCAGAGGACTGTAAAGACATGTAATCTGAAAAGACGTGCGATTGTTTTTCCTCTTTAAACCTATTGTTTTGCGGCGCTATCTTTGCCCTACCGCGTTTACATGACATCGGAATGAGTTTTTGTACCGGAATAAAAATCTCGCTCCAGTACAGTTACCGGGGCGAACTCGCACCGGTATGACTCGCCCCGGCGTGAGATCTTACTGCTGGTTTCATGGAAACGAAAACAGAGTATCATGTATCACGGTAGTATCACGGTATCATGTAAACATCCCCTAAAAAGGTTTACGTAAATCTGGTCCATGCAGGAGCAGCAGCTGCCAAGAATAATTATGGCCTATAGGAAAAATGGGTTTTGACCAAATAAAGATAAAATTTATCTCGAAAAAAGTTGAATTACTCTCACCAAACTATTATTTTGTCTTCTCTAGTCGTTTCATTCCATATATTTCTTGTTTTAGTCAGAACCATATCACCAGTGTTCGCGAAGTCTTAGTAACCGAGCATTCTCTTCGAATCCCGGGCGCAGGTGGTAAGCGGGTGAGCGTTAATTCATAATCCCGCCTGGGCAGGAACCAAACTCGATAAATTGTGCGAAGCTCGTAAGAAGTTACGATGCGCATCTCCATATAAGGAAACAAAAGGTGCCCACCCCTGGGGGTCTAAAAAGACGCTAGAGTTCTGGTAACGAAGAGCTGTCGTACAGAATTCGGAATCGAGAAACTGGGAACAGGATGGCCAAGAGTTGCTACGAGTTCGAAATATGTAGTTAGTTGGAAGCTGTTTTCATCCGGAATATTTTTGTTGTTTGTTTTGCATACCGTGCTATAGATTCAAAAACAGAGTCCTGAATGAAATGTTTTGAATGCAACCTTTTGCTTCGTTTCTCTGCCTCTTCCGTTTTATCTGACTAAGAACATTTGACATTGTTTTCAACATACAGATAGGCTAAAAGCAATTCAATAAAATAAGCATATTTAAAAGCCCAAGTATATCAGTCCAGCCACATATATGACTCGCCTCCTTACCCGTGGGGAAAGTCATATCGTTGTCACATCTTGCAACTAGCGAGAGTGGAAGGAGATTGCCGTGCTCTTACCAGCTGAAGACAAATTCGAGAAACAATGCTTATTTTATTTTCGGGCCAGTGATTGGCCAGTAGCTTAATTCTCCTAGCACGGGTAAATCGTTTCCCACCCAGTATTTTTTGACGATAATATCAAGCAATTACCCGCCGCACCTTGGCTTCGAAAAAAAAAAAAACGCTTTGTTACGTTTCGGAAATCCCAGTGAAACGTTTCCTACCAGGCTAGGCGCTCAATTTAGTGACTTTGAACAACTAGGGTGGGTGTTTGGTGAATGTCCAAAAATAATCAAGTAAAGCTATTTTAGAAAAAAACATCACGTGTAATGATTTAAGCCAGGTGAAAGTATGGCCGCACGGATAACTGTGGCAAAACGTCTGTTTAAATAGGCTACCGTCAGTGTAACACTATTTTTAGTTTTTTTTTTTTTTGTTAAACTAAACGTTCAACTCCAAAACCACTTTTGCACTACCATAAAGATAAGCTAAGAGATATTGCTAAATTAGTCGCTCACTGACCTATAGCGCAAGTGATTCTATTCTATTCTATGTGCTTTTCTGCGCGAAAATTCCTCTAAAATGCTTAAGAAAAGGAAGTTAAAATAAGACAAGAAAGCATTCTTCAGAGGTTTAAATGAGAAAGAAACATGTTTTTGCCGTTTTTGTTTTAAAATCATATCTTTATATTAATGGTTGAAAATTCGATCTTTCTTGCAAAGTTTTTCGCCAAGCAGACTGCATACATACATACATACATACATACATACATACATACATACATACATACATACATACATACATACATACATACATACATACATACATACATACATACATACATACATACATACATACATATAATTTTTGTTAAGGCAGGTCGGTTTTGGAGTACGCTCGAGTACAACACATTCGCAAGTAAACCACAGCTACAGCTCAACCTGCAACAGTAAGATTTGGTTTTAATGTTTTCTAGCTTACAGCTGCAGTTCGTCAGCGTTCAAATGTGACGATGGCAGATGTTTACCAGCCCACTGGAAGTGCAATGGCCGTAGTGAATGTCGTGATTCTTCTGACGAGAAAAACTGCGGTAAGTTTAAAACAACTGCCGTTTACTGTCTTACTACACTAAACATTAAATGCAAATGTCATTCTTGACGGCTTACCCATAAGAACATGCTTATATATATGAGTAAATTAGCCTCTCACTAACTGAATAGAAGGAATTTCTGTATGCTTTCTCGTCGTTAAAAACATGTTTATGCATCATAGATGAGCGAAGCGGATTAAGATAAGCCCACCTTCGACCCCCCCCCCCCCCCCCCCAAAAAAAAAAAAAGAAAAAAAGTGGAATAAACAAGGAAGAGAGAAGAGCAGAGAGAAAAAAGAGCCTGTCACCGAGATTAATTGTAGGGTTTTTAAAAAAGCCGTTCACTCACGAACAAAATTTTGCTGTCGTTCCAACTTTCTTGCAGCCAATAAGCACAAACATTCTCAGAAATGCCTGCTCTACAGGGAAGCCTCTTGATTGAGAGACTGTAGAGTGTGTGTAGTTGGGAATAAACCGTTCGATTTGTGAATTATGTTTTAGAAAATGGCGAAAGAAAAAGTTCTGCAACGATTTTACGAAAAACAAAGAAATATGCTTTTGCCGTTTTTGTGTTAAAATCGTGTCCTTCGGTAAATAGTCAAATACAAAACTTTATCTCAATCTCGAGCTCCCAAAATGATGCAAAATACACCATTTGTTGAATTACGCATGAGTTCAAAACAGTTGAAAATAAACAACAGCCGTGATTCAAACTGTAGAAGTAACATTTGTACTAAATGGTTTTGTAGTTTACAAGTGCAGCTCATCAGCGTTCACATGTGACAATGGCAAGTGCATATATCCCCTCGGGAGGTGTGACAACATCAATCACTGTGGTGATTTTTCTGACGAGAGAAACTGTGGTAAGTTTCAGAAAACTCTACTTTCCATGGTGATGAGACTAGACATAAATTATAAATAGTACTCTTGTACCAGCCTCAGGACAAAGAACATTTTATTACAGAACTGTTGGACTTTGGAACAATTTAGACCCCTTTTAAAATCAAGCCGTTCAGTTCAAGTTTTTAAACGTGTCTTTAAGAATAAGCTTTTAGACAATTTTGTAAATACTTACTGAACTTTATTTATTTTTAGTATTTTTCTCGATTATAATGTTTAGATAATGTTGTAAATGTTTCTTGAATTTGATTAATTTTAATTGTGTAGTTATTAGTAACTTTAGTATTTAAATAATTGTTCCTAAAAAACCCAATTGAGGAGGTAACAATAAAGTATGTATGTATGTATGTATGTATGTATGTATGTATGGAGCTGACTCGAACCAAGGTTTTGTATTTACCGCTTTTGTAGTGTGATTTAGTGACCGCTAAGTAATTAGCAATTATTTACCGAAGTGGAGGTGAATAGTGGTGGATATTTACCGTGGCGCAAAGCGGTGAGGTAAATATCCACCACTTTCACCGACACTGAGGTGAATAATTGTTTTAGTGTGTACCACACAAGTTGAATAACTAGCGAACCAAACAGTTACCTTATTTTCGACAATGATTATTATACTGACATATGGTCAGAAATTAAACTGGTGAAAATTTCTCCGTACGATGCTCATTCGCGGTAAGCGATTTTTAATTACAAAAAATCACGTCACTCTTTCCTGCGAATAGAGTGTGTGCACGACGGCCATGTTGGAGGACCGAAACAATACAATGATTTTCCTTTGGGAAATATATTCTATTTTTATGCAAATATCTTGTTTTGTTTTAGTCCTCCAACATGGCCGCCGTGCACACACTCTATAGGTAGAACTTCTGGGGGCACTTGTATAACTACCCGAGTGTTACTTCTTCAATTGGTATTTTTACTCGTCTTGAAACAATGCTGCAAAATATTAGATGTTTCATCTCTTACTTTTGAAGTGCTCGAAAGTTTACGGTAACTTAGATTATAAAGTTGGAAAGATTAAATAACTTGCCACTGTTATGCCGTCAAACCAAACTTTGTTGCCATTTTTGTATATTTTGTAACAGCCGCCTCGCTTATCGAAATATTTTTCTCTCAAATGACCGTGGCGAAGCGGAAAGCCATCTTGTTTCTCTTCGGCTGCTCGGAGGCGAATAGTACTTGGCTATTCACCTCCGAGCTAGACAATCAGCGCGCGCGAAAAGCACTATTCACTAAAACGGACTATACATAGTCTTCATATCATCTGGTCTTTAAAAGCATAGAGGTCATAAGCCCTGACAGGATCTCTTTCACTGCCTTCGAAAGCAATGATATTTGGTCTTACAGCTCGAGCGTCTTTTGGATCAGCGCCGGTCCTTGTCTTCGTCTGTCTTTTTATACTCCAGAAAAGCTGTTCTGTCCGCTGTTCTTTTTCTCTCAACATCACCCCATCTCATGTCCCTGTGCTCTTGGCAACCTCTTAATCTTAAAAATGTGTGTTGTTTAACCACAGAGTGTTAACGATGGCCTCAGACGAAGAGCAACCGAGTAAACGTTGGCCGAACACTGAATATCAACTTCCTTGTCTGTTAGCTTACGCGCAGCGTTTGGTTTGTTTCCTTTCCCTTCAATTTTTAGGTCCTTTCGCTTCGCGACAAACACATCAGTTTTACGGAACTCCTTTCCTTCCATAACGGTTGACGGATGGTTTTTTCTTTCTTAGATACCGATCAAAGCGTTAAACAAAAGACCTCAGCGATGTGGATTCGTATAGTTCTCCGTCTTTGTTTCGAACTTGAAGAAGAAAATTGGCGAAACCACTTCGGGACCTCTTGCATCAATATTTTTTAACTCTCTCGGCTCATTCCCTGAAACTAAATATTTTTCAGCAACGGAACATCTCTCTGTGTTTTATTTAATGTGTTCTTGTTTTCTTGATGCTGTACAAACTCTTCTAGGGAGCAACCAACCGACACAAACCTATAGCTTTCCTTTGTCTTCGCCATTTTCTCAAGAAAAAATTGGAGGAGGCGCCGCTAAAAAGCCGCCAAATCTGGAAAGCCATTTGAATGCAAACGATGCCCGACTCTGATTGGCTCAGAAAGGCGTTTACGCTGTCTTTTATTGGTTATACTTCAACAAGTGAAAACAAATGTAAACCATTTTGATTGGCTGTGTAAGCTTTTCTCGCATTTGAAAATAAAGCGTATAGATCTGTAGAAATGAGCTTTACGGAATAAAAGTCTCGTAATACATGTAACATTTTATGTGACGTTTTTGTTGACGTATTTTCCAGCTAAATTTGAAAGTACCCGGATAAAGCAGAAATTGGGTTGGTTGAGGTAGGGAAACGAAGAAGAAGGCAAACGAAAAAATTATTCACTCACAAACGGGGTCTTGTCTTCTCCCCTTCTTCTACTATCTTGGACAAGTACGTTTGCCAACCGACAAGGTTTTCTTGTCTTCCACTCTTTTCACAATATTTTGCTTGCGTCTCAACTTTCGCTGCCAGTGAGCACAAAAATGCTTTTTTGTAAATTGAAAAACAAGTGTGCCAAAAATTATATAATTTAAGAAAACTGAAGTAGTAATGTGCAACAATCAGTCTTGAATTGTGACGCTGTAAAGTGCCTTTTCACAACCCCGCTACACGCACCGAAGGCACGCACGCGCGGGGAACCATGTCTAAAACATATGGAAACATATCGAAGAGAGAAATCATTTTTCATAAAAAACAAAAGTTTTGTTTTTGTATGACGTCACTGTCCGTCCGACCATACGCAGTACCACTGGACAACCAATGCAAATGGCACACTCAAGCATAGTTCAAAAAAATTATATTTCTTGGCAAGTTTTTCGCCAAGACTGCAAACTACACAATGTTTTGAAGTACGTGCGAGTTTAAAACATTGGCAAGTAAACCACAGCTGCAGCTGAACCTGGTTTTAATGTTTTCTAGCTTACAACTGCAGTTCGTCAGCGTTCAGATGTGAGGATGGCAGATGTTTACCAGCCCACTGGAAGTGTAATGGCCGTAGTGAATGTCGTGATTCTTCTGACGAGAAAAACTGCTGTAAGTTTAAAACAAATGCTATTTACTTTCTTACGACACTAAACATTGAATGCAAATGTTATTCTTGTCGGCCTACACATAACAACACACTGATACATATGAGTAAATTAGCCACTCACTAACTAAATAGAAGGCAATTCTGTATGCTTTTCAAGTCCTTTAAAACGTGTTCATGCATCACAGCTGAGCAAAGATTGGAATAAGCCCCACACCCCCCTCCCCCTTCCCCCCAAAAAATAAATAATAATAATAATAATAATAATAATTATAATAATAATAATAATAATAATAATAATAATAATAATAATAATAATAATAATAATAATAAGTAAATAAACAATGAAGAGAGAAGGGCCGAGACAAAAAATGCTTGCCATGCACCGCGACCAGTTGTAGGGTTTTTTAAAAGGCCGTTCACTTACGAACAATATTTCGCTGTCGTTCCAACTTTCTTGCAGCCAATGAACACAAACATCCTCAAAAATGCCTTTTATAACGATAAGCCTCTTGATTGAGAGACTGTAGAGTGTGTGTAGTTGGGAATGAACCGTTCGATTTCTGAAATGTGTCTTCGAAAAAGCCGGGAGAAAAAATTCTGCAACGATTTTACCAAAAAACAAACAAACATGCTTTTAATTTGCCATTTTTGTGTTGAAGTCGTTTCTTTCTGCAAATAATCAAATACAAATGTTTCTCTCAATCTCGAGCTCCCAAAATGCTACAAAGTACACCATTTGCTAAATTACGCATGAGTTCTAAACAGTTGTAAGTGAACAACACCCGTGATTCAAACTGTAGAAGTGACGTTTGTATTAAATGGTTTTGTAGTTTACAACTGCAGCTCATCAGCGTTCACATGTGACAATGGCAAGTGCATATTTCTCCTCCGGAGGTGTGACAACTTCAATCACTGTGGTGATTTGTCTGACGAGAAAAACTGCGGTAAGTTTCAAATAATTCTTCTTTCCATTGTCATGAGACTAAACATAAATAATAAATAGTACTCTCGTACCAATTGTGAGCATCATCTGAAAAGTAACGGTTATCTGAACACTCATATGCCAGCCGCGTAGTAAGTGACTTTGTATGTTTATATTTAAACATTTTCCAGCTAAATTTAAAAGCAGACATATAGAAAAAAATCGAGGGCTTGAGATAGGCGAGGGAAGAAAAAGACAAACCCCAGGATTCTGAAAAATCTATTCGTTTGGAAACAGAATTCTGTGCTCTCCCCTAACCTCTGTTCTCCTTTCTTCCTATCTGCTCTAATTCTCCATAGTCAACAAATAGGAATTCCCAGTGTAATGCTTGCTATGCAGGTTATCCGCCACACTTTAGGGACAGTAGAATGTAGTAAGGGATAAATCTTTTCATTTCTTGACGGAAAAAAGAGAGAATATCACGTACACTCCGCATTGATTTAAGCCAGCTTGAGGTATGACCGCCCCAATAACTGTGGTAAAACGTCTGACGAAAGAAGTTGTCGTAGATACAAAATAACTCTTCGTTGCCGTCTTACTGGACTAAACCAAATATACCAATAAGTCTTTTGCAGTACGGTGAAAATAAGCTAACAGATATAAGAGAATTGGTGTCTAACAAACCTGTGTAGCAAGCGATTCTGCATGTTTTTTAGAGTCTTTTTTCCTGTTTGGCCCCATTTTTTGTCGCTTCTCAACTTTTGCGCTGCCAATGAAGAGAAAGCCCTGCGAAAAGTTTGCTTTCTAGGGTAGCCTCACTTAATTAAGAAAATTTCAAGAGCGTGTTGTTTGGAATAAACTGTTTTATTTTCGAGGGAAGTGTTGGAAAACAAAAAGAAAGAAGAGAGAATTCTACGAAGGTTTGAAAGAGAAAGAATCGTGTTTTTTGCCGATTTAGTACTTGTTATGCTTTTTAAATCGTAGCTTTTTAATAATTATAAAATTAATATACAATGGTAACAAGAAACTTCCAAAAAACCTTTGCACCTAAAAAATGGCAAATGCCAAATAACTTTGTCAATTTGAAGTCAAGGAGGATGCCACACCACATGGAAATAACACTTGCCATAAAATATCACTGAATTCAAATTTAATGTGGTAACGCCATCAGTCACGTGACCACACACAATCCGCCTTTCAACTCATTGGGACATCTATCAATTCGAAAATAATCGATGTAGTCAAGAAAAGATTTTTTTTTTTCATGAAGAGATTGGTGCGAGGTATATAAAGTGGCCAATACCTTACATGTACATGTATGTACTGACTGTCAAAGTTTAAAGTGAACATGGCAAATTTGTTTAAATTTTTTTTGATCAATCTTCATGTTGTTCTCGTATGAAAATAGAACGAAGAATGACTTATCAATTTTTTCTTCCCTGCGTTTGAGGCGTAATAATAATAATAATAATAATAATAATAATAATAATAATAATAATAATAATAATAATAATAATAATTTATAAAGATACCGCAGAAATTATAATCAATCTGTTTGTGTTTGAATATCTTCCTTCTACATTGCATTTCAGCATTATGCCCAACTGGCTGGTTTCCAGGTATCAACAGCTCTTGCTACCGGATCTTGCAGAACAACCTGACGTGGAATTCAGCAAAATCTGACTGCGAAGCGTCAGGATCAAGGCTTGCAGTGTTAAGTACAGAAGCTGAACAACAAGCACTTGCCCAAGTACTTTCATTTCACAATGTAGGGGTGACTTGGATTGGTTTGCACAGGGATCCAAAGAACAAGTCACGATGGCTGTGGGTCGATGGGTCAAGCGCTGATTACACTTACTGGGCTAAAGGAGAGCCTGACAATGAAGGAAGCACGGAGGATTGCGCAGGAATACTATCTTATCTTTCTCCAGCGAAATGGAGCGACATGCCCTGTAATACTTTTCTCTCTTACGTGTGTGAACTGTCCACTGGTAAGTAAAAAAAATTCATGTTATCACATAGGAGTAAATTGTAATTTAACCTTGCACAATATCTAAAGCTTAAAATTCAAAAACTTTAATCTACGCCTCAACGTGTGCGATACGCCAAAAGTTCAAGTTGTATGCTGTATTTTATAAGATAATGCGACGATAAATTAGAACCTTAAACATCCCAACCTCCCGCCCCCCCCCCCCCCCTCCCCCAACCATCCCCGGGCATAACCGAAGCATTTGACCATTTTGCGGGGGATTGCCAGAGGGGAAAGTGAAGTCCCGAATATTATATGGAGAAAAAACTATTGATACCTTTCGGCGACCAGAAGTTGTTTTCTTAGACTTTGCGAATACAAACTTCATTATACTAGCGAGGTAGTTGTAGTAGTAGAATTGGTAACCTCGTCACTTGTTCCCTACATATCCTTCCAAGATGGTGTCGTTTTCCGTTGACCATTTTTCGGGAGGTTGGCAAGGGAGGGGGATGTCAAAGTATCCAATTTTCCATGAATAAAAAACGATTGCTACCTTTCAGCTACCAGAAGTCGTTTTCTTAGACTTTGCGAATAAACTCGATTAGATCCTAGTGAAGTTGTTAGAGTAGAATTGGTAATCTCGCCATTAATTCCCTTCATTTTCTTCTAAGATGGCGATGATTAAGATGGCGACGAAAAATGCGTGGTTGCCCCAAAAATTCGACTTGCATTCAGATAACCCTAGCTCAGGTCATGTTTTGTCTCGGCAACCATTAAAAGTACTCATTTTAGACATGAATATTCTTTCACTCTTTAATTATTTTTTACTCGGCTTCCATGAAAACCATTTTTTTAAATTAATGGGATTCCGAGGATAAAAAAAATTCAGTTCATTTTAATTTACCCTGAAAACGTGATTTAATGTTAATCGTATAGGTTTATATTACAACCTTTTTTTCTGCTGCATAAGCTGTTTATCAAAGCATATTATAACATAAATAACTGTTAACGGAACAAGTGGTATAGCTTGCATAACTTGGGCCCTAATTCAAACCTCCCACTACCATCCCCTCAACCCCATTCCCCCACCACCCAGACCCGGACTCGGCATTTTTTCTGATTAAAAAAACAAAATAGGAAAGAAAGAAAGATTCCTTCCTGGGATGATACTTTGCTGTCATGTAAAACATACTTATTTTTCATTCCAGTATATCGAGTGCGCGTGGACACCTCCAATATTGATGGTGCTGGAACGGACGCAACTGTGGATATAAAAATATATGGCGACAAAGGCTTTGGGACAAGGAGACTGAATGATGTAAATGAAAACTTTGAAAAAGGAAGGTAACTGTACTGACAAATGGTTCTTTGAAGAACAATTCTAAATTCCTACAGGGTTGTTAAAACTCTAATACTAAAGTTTCTTTTCGCGTCATTAATCCTGCGAAAACCACCGAAAGCTGAGAATTTCAAGTGCAAGTATTCAAAGATGACAAAGTTAAACAATTATTTCTTTAACAATACCTAACATGGTGTGGCAAAAATATATTTTAAGCATGCTCCTCAACCTTTCTCGCCAAGTGGTGTCACTAATAACATAACATAATATCATTTGTTTTCAATCATCCTTCACTAATCATTGTTGGTAGTTGATTGTCGTCTTACATGAGGTTCAGTAGCATCATCAAATAACGGCGCCAGTACACGTAAAGGCTTCGATTGTTTGATTCTAACGACAAAATGATTTGCACGTTACTTCCAACGAGTAGTGGCTACCATTCCAAGGTCAATGACTTGAGGGGGAAACGCTTATGCTGGGTAACATGAAACACGGTTATTTTCCGCCCAATTTTCGCAGAGCCAGCAAGATTGATGTAAACCCTATCTAGACCGGGCTTCTTTTTTGTCTTCTGTGGCCAGGAGCGGGGGGGAGGGGGAGGGGGGGAGATTCCCCAAAGCCCCGAAACTGAACCTTGGAAGTATAAAATATATGTTTCTTTTGAGGTCCGTAACGCAAATTAATGACGTCATGTAAGGTGGCAATTGCGTCATTGTTTTGAGTTTCTCAAAACTTCAGGAAAGCGCCGAGATTGAACAAAAAGTAATCAAAACCAGAAAAGGAAAACTCTACGAGCTTAAGGTTACGGTGAGAAACTTCTATTTTCTGGAAAAATTACAGACCGAGCACATCAAATTTTTCCCAGATACATTTTGGAAAAAAATCTGAAGTTTCATAACGTTCCCTCAAAATATTAAAAACGTTATTCTGGTTCAAAGTTGCCGCAGGGGCAGAATCCCCCCCCCCCCCCCCCCTCCCGCGCCTAGATAGGGTTAAGTTACCTTCAAGAACTTGTAACCTAATAGAAAATTAGGAAATTGCGTTAAAAATCGCCATTTAGTCAATATTACAAAGCATCAACTTTTCGTGCAATATTTTTGTGCTTTAATCGCTAGGAGTCGTCACGTATAGCACACTTAAAAAGTGACATGATATTGCACGAAAAGTAGTTGTTAGGTTAACCTCTTGTTTTAATTTGTCGTATACTTGCATTGGCCTGATTAATCGTCATTTGCAACAATTAATTCAAACTGGTACCTTAATAAACAATTAATCTTTAAAGGGGAAGTATTACGAAAATTTGCTGTAATTTCAAAACCCAAAAATGTTTGACTGTCTGCAAAAACAACGAAATAATTGTCAAGTTTGTTAAAAATTATCACCCCAGTGCAATAAAACTGTCGATTAGTGCCTCTGGCCAAAGACATGAGTAGGTTGGTTTGGATTGAAACTTGAAAAATATTAGGCTAATGTTTTTCAAGTTCTCGCATTTTTGTTTCCAAAATGCGCTAGAACAGATCACGAGTTGTTTCTTTCAAGAATTGAGTTGATTTCGTTCCTCTCGTCATTCTTTCATGATACTTCCCCTTTAACTACGGTTCATAGTGTCTTGTAAAACTTTGCAAAAAACCCGCATGGCCTCTACGCGTTTCTAGATTCTTCTTATGTCATTCCACGGCAGAAAACCACAGCAGACAGTAAGCATAATTTCTGAGTTGATTAAATGACAAAAAAAATGTTGTCATTCCAGTTTAGTGTGTTTGTTTTAGAACTGACATATTTGACTTCACTTCCAACGACTACGGACAAGTGAAAGGAGTGGAGGTTACTCGTGGATCTGGTTCAAGCTGGCATCTTAAACAAGTGAGGAGCTACTAAATCATAAGAATAGATTTTCGACCACTCAGGTGTTTTTATGTGTTCTTATGATCTTTTTGTTCAGAAAGAAAACTAAAACCTGGCTCAACCTGTTTTTTCTGCCACCAAAGAATCTCTAAAAAATGGAAAAATCATAAGAACCAGGCGTATTACACAACTTCTTTGTAATAAATCAGTGGAAAGAGAGACCGTTAGTGAGCGCCCTTTGTTTAGACAAAGCTAACCTTCAACACGAGCCAGGAAGGCTGAGTGAAATTAAATCACACAGTTTCGCTATTTGTAAACAGGGTCTATTCATGAAATTAGCCAATGAGGGCTCAGAGGGCCCCCTTCTGTAATTTTAGGTGACCCTTTTTCAAGAAAGTGGGACCAAAGATATTTAACGTTCCACTTTGCTCGACTAAGATGGTCTGGACTCGATTAACTACAGATCCCGGATGGTTGTTTCGTATTCTAATGTCTCTCGTCGCTTGCAAACAGTGACGTGCCCTGTTCATTATCATTATTTATGAATGGAAGGAAAAAGAATAACTCAGAAGCACCTCAAGAAAGTGCTGAGTACGAACACAGAGACAGCTTGAATTGAGACAGCCTGAAAAGGCAATAGATTTTTGGAATACTTTATTTCAGAAGAAAAGTACTTACCCTGGGCACAATTTCGTGCGCCCCATTTGACGCGCCAGCGTAAATTTTATACGTTTTTTTTTTGTTTGTTTCGAATTGCGGAAATTCTGCAAAACAGTGCTGTAAAATAAACCCTGTGCAAATAGGTGACAAAAAATGCTAAAACAAAAAGAGCATTCGCTAACACAGACAAGAAAGGGCTGGACGATAACTGGCGACAAAAACAGACATTATATACATTTCCCTGGCTTACGCCTTAAGTCTTTATCAGTTGAATTTGACCCCTCTTGTTCTGTCTGTTTTGCGACTATCCTTCTTATGCCGTTTGGGTCATGTAAGCTTTTGGTTTAGCTCATTTAAAAGCGCTTCATTTCTCATAGCCTTTCCTTTTTGAGTTCTACGTCAACTTTCTGCAACCACCGACTTTGAAAATCAGTTGTTAGTAGATATACGGTACATCTCATTATTAAAACTGTGGTCATTGGATGATACAATTCCAGAGTTTTGATTGGCTAAACGGCCATTGTATATCAGCCATTATACCATGCTTGAGAAAGAACGACCACTAAATTATTATCTGGTCATCAAGATTTAGCAATTTTTCTTTTTTGTTTTCACAAAACAATTATTCCACTGGAATAATTGTTAACTGCAACGCCCACACAAAAATTCTGGGAACTATCACCAACTATATCTAAAACAGTTTTAATCAACTAAAGCGCATACAAGAAATGCTAGCCCGTTATCCACATCATCTAAAAAGAATATTCAATCTCATTAGGACATAATAAAAACACCGCTCATACCTGGCTTCTTACCCAGAAAGACAGCTGGCTAGGCGTTTCTCAGTTTTTAATCGCGTTGCCTTGTTCTTCTTTCTTAAACAGCGGCCAATTACACATCAAAGATTCAACTTATTTTGTTTCATATGATAGTTTTGGAGCTCCTCTAGACGACCTCTCGTCATTTTATCGCCGCATTTGTCTCTCAGACGTACCTTGTGTCACGTCTTGTCATAGTTATATCTGACAGACTAGTTACTCACGACCGCTCTTTGCTATTCTAGGTTGGTGTAAAGGTTGAAAATCAATCAGGATACACAGAATTTAACTTTAACACCTGGATTGAGGAAAATGAACCCTATATGTTATTCCGTGAGTAATCATGATACCTTCAATATTATAACTGAAATGATATACAACCTATTAATGTTACAAGGTCCACATTGGTTGTTTGCGGACGACTTTATTTTATATATTATGGTAAAGGGAAGGCATGAGTGTGACCCCCAATAAGTAGAAAGCATTCTTAGTTGGACTGAAGACAACCTGGCGACTATTAACCTGACAAAGATCAAAGTGATGGTTGTCCAGGGCAAAGTGGAGAGACCTCTCCCCACAAACTGGGACCAGCAGTTCGATAATCTCCTTAGTAAATCAAGGAGGCGTATGCACATGTTAAGAGTGTGCAAGAAGTATGGTTATGGTTTAGACTACCTACATTACCTCTTTCATATCCCGATTACATCTCATATTATTATTATTATTATTATTATTATTATTATTATTATTATTATTATTATTATTATTATTACTATGATATGCCCTCTGTTTGTGTTTGCGGGGACCGCTTCAATGTGGATCACGCTATGATATGCAAAAGGGGCGGTTTTTTCATCCAACGCCATAATGAACTGAGGGGTCTGAAGGCGGAAATGCTTCGCATGGTGTGTAATGGCGTTGAAACTGAACCAGTTTTGCAAGACATCACAGGAGAAGAGCTCAATAGGGGAGCCAACACCGCTCCTGATGCGCGGCGCGATATTATGGCAAGGGGGTTCTGGGAGAGACAGAGGTCGGCTTTCTTTGACGTTAGAATTTGCCACCCAAATGCTGACTCCTACAGGGATATGGATCTTAACCAGATTTACAGGCAACATGAAACGGAAAAGATGCGCCAGTATGCTAGCCGAATTTTAGAAGTGGAGCACGCCACATTCACGCCATTAGTTTTTAGCACGACAGGTGGAATGGCGGTGGAATGCAAGCGATACCATAGTAGGCTGGCTGAGTTAGTTGCTACAAAGAAGGGCGAGAGCTATGCGACTACTAAGTCATGGATCAGGGCAAGGGTGTCCTTTGCGTTGCTGAGATCAGCATTACTATGCTTAAGAGGTTCGCGAGCTACAAGGAGGATCCATCTAGAATTGACGGACATTGACTTTGACATCGAGAAAGGACATGCAAACATTCGTTAAAAACATTGAGAACATAATTTTATTTCTTAGTTTTTCTTATTTTTCTTGGTAGCCTTCCATTTGATGTTGGTTTTTATTCCCTTTTTTTTAAGATTTTTAACTTTGTATATATGATTGATTTTTTTAATAAGAGTAGCATAGTAACTTTATCAGAAAAAAATCGGCTTGAAAGTTGTCTCTTTTCTCATCGAAATTAATTGTAAATAGTTTTTTAATAGTTCTTTTTTCTACTTTTAACTTGTGAATAGCAATTTGCTTGAAACATGTTAATAAATAGTTCTCATTTTTTATAAAAATTAAAAATATATATTATTATTATTATTATTATTATTTATTCTAATTATTATATAAAAATATCATAATACTTGTCTTACATAACAGATACTACTACTGCTACTACTATTACTACTTCTGCTACTGCTGTTATTTCAACCCAGACAGATGCACAAGTTGTAGATTAATCCACGGGAGCCTGCCACTAAGAAACCAAATAGTAGCTTGACAAACTAACAAAATATGTTGACAAAACAAGTTTATGTCTCTTTTTACAATTTATATTGTCGTTTTAGTTGGATCTGAGTCAGTAAGGTTGATCCGGGCTGATATTTTCTGATTCAGCGAGTAGATTCAATACCTTCCTCTTATAAATTTTGTATCTACCTGTATAAATTTGGAAATGAGCTCGCTTTTCTTTTGGATCACGAATTTCCAAAAACTCTCAATTTTATTTCCTAATTTGTTTGTTTATTAATTGATTTTTTTATATTATTTTATTGGCACTATTGGTCTCTCTTTAAATCCTGCATTTTTAATATAGGTATAATATCAAAGATAAAATTCGAAATCGTATGACTGAAATTAAAATTTAGCAGTCAAAATATTTCTGCAAACCTAATTTTCTTTTTTTCTAGCAACATGCCCGAGGGGCTGGTTACGATTTATCAACAGTTCTTGCTACGGTTTTTCGGACAACAAACTACCGTGGGATTCAGCGAAATCTACCTGTGAACAATTAGGAGCAAAGCTTGTTGTGTTGAATACAGAAGATGAACAACAAGCACTTGCCCCTTTAGTAGCACAGCATATATGGATTGGTTTGCACAGGGATCACAGGAACAGGTCACGGTGGCTGTGGGTCGATGAATCAAACACTGACTACACTAACTGGAACAAAGGAGAACCTAACGACGCCGGAGGCAGGGAGGATTGTGTATTTGTATATCAGTATGCTGCTTCTAGTAGTTTGTCAGGAAAATGGAACGACGCGCCCTGTACCTTTTCTGTTAATTACGTTTGCGAAATCAGTGGTAAGTAAGATTTTTTAAAGCAATCAGACTACGAGCTTTCTACCAGCGAATTGTGCTGAGTTGAATTCCCTGAGTTGAAAACAAACTATCAGACTGCTCGGCAGACCCTCTTTCATCTTGCTATACACTCATGGAAAATAAAGACGGCTAGTCTGTTTGACTCAATAGGCAACTTAATGATTTCGATCGAAAAAAGGGTAATATTGACAAAAAATTCATTTTTGAAATATCTTGATTTGTAGAAATTATGGCTACTTCCGCATTTTCGTTATAATTTCAAGGGAAATAAAAATTCAAATTCTCATGTTCTCTTTTCTTTCCAAATTTAATTTTTTTAAATTCGCAGCCACCTAAGAAGTTCAATGAGCATTTAGAATGTTTAAGAGCGGCTGACTGAGAATATCGAGAACTCGCGGTCAAAACTGAAATTTCGGATTTCCTCATGTTTTGTCAGAAGAATCCCTTTAGAGAACTATTTACGAAAATAACATTAAAACTTTCCAAAGATTTTTCGTTTTCGAGAATTCCGGCATAATGTGAAATGCCGTGATCGCGGCGCAGCCGGCGTTAAATTTTGACGAGATTTAATTTGGTGCATTTTCAAATCGCTCGGGAAGGAAGACGGCTTAGCGTATTAAAACGAGCTTTTGAAATTAAGTTAGGCATCCTTCTGAGAATACGGTCTTAAGAAAATATTGCTGGAGGATTCTTATTTACATGCAGTTTTCAAAGTCCGAAGAATCCTATTTTCAGCATTTTTGTTGACACTTGAAATTGTGGAAACTTTGCGGACAAATATCGTGTCCTGGTACATCGAAATTTGAAGCAAGTATTATACTTTAGAAAAGCTCTATACATGTAGTGCAATATATAAAAAATCCAGCTTGGGTAATTTAAAATCCAAGCGTTGACGGAAGTAAACACATAGGGAATTTTAATTTTTTTTTTTTCAAAAATGGCAGTGGTCACGCAAGGACAAGTTTTAAAATACGTTTAAAATAAATTTATTGTTTATGTTTCAGTTCTGTTGGAATAAAACTAAGTTGTTATTCGGAAACAAAATCTCATGTGTTGATGGGTTTATCCCTATAAAAAATAATTTCTTTCCTAGTAGGTGATCACCTATCGCAAACAAAAAAATGAAACGTTCAGGTGTTATGTCACGCTTTCCTCGGTACGCCAGCGTCAACAATGCGAAGGATACGAAACGAAATCAGTAAATATTTCATATCAAAATGTATCTGAAACCCCCAACAGGCGATAATGTTTCATTAAATTACTAATCGACTTGCGTAAAAACGCCTTTGGTTCTGAAAAGTTGCGCAAAAGTCGCAGTTTTTATAAATCCTAGGTTCGTCAAAGCTGCATCTCATCCTCACTGTCAATAAAATGTCGTGACATGCACTTACATTGAGCTGGACAAGCGAAGACGAGAATTCTAAAAGCTGAAGAACAAGGTATCTGTGTTTTCAATTTGCAGGCCCTAGACTATATATCATAAACAGAACTGAGATATCAGAGCCGGTAGAGAAAATCATGCTTTCACTTTAGTGCAAGGCTGGCCATAATATTATCTTTAACGGCTACACTGCGGCTATAATATATTTGAATGAGCACTTACCGTTCCAATGCCTGCAAAATAGGCATTTAATGAACCATCCCCATTAATGCGAGCAATAGTCCACCCTTCTCAGTCCGATCCGGATAGAACAGCACCAGAAAATAACCAAGGTTGTTTGCATATTATGGCCATCACTGTGTACATAGCTATTTTAAACTTGCTATTTATAAACAATGACGCAAAATGGTTATAAATAGCAATGTGCGTTCTTGGTTTGGAGTGGTTTGCTCGATACTAGAAACTGTATTTCTTCTTCCGCGATGTCATATTTTGCAGTTTCTATATATTTTCGGTTGCATTTATGGCTCCGTGCTCATTTTCGTCCTTGATAGACGACGAGTCCGGTTGCGGTCAAAGTTCGTACTATTACAGCAACCTGCGTTTCTTTGGGTGAATGCCAAAAAGATATCTCCAGTCATCCAGGTCCCAACGCCAGGAAGCTGTTTGCTGACGACAAAACTGACAGTGAAATGTAATGAATCCTCGCGCGCGCATGTTAGTAAAGTTATCGATCATCTGATGTTGTTGATTGAACATATGAAGTTAAGTTTACTGACTTTACATTGATGGAATACAAACAGCGGTGATATTTCTGATCAACCTACGATGACCCAAGAACAACAGTCTTTACATTGATGGAATTTGATATTCTGAAAGAATGAGTCGAATAACAATCAGACCATCTGCCCGCGCCGTCGAGATGTCTACGATCTTCGTTGGCGGTAGCCTCCCACGCAGTCGTTTTAAGGGGACTCGTATTAACTCCTCCCCGAGTCCCCTCAAAACGACTGCGTGGGAGGCTACCGCCAACGAAGACCGTACACATCTAGTTAAGACGTCTAGTTTAGTCGGAAGGGGCCGAGAGGGAGAAATCTGCGTGACTAGCATTCCGCAAGCGTTGCTCGTCCTCGCGCTCGCGAAACTCATATATGCCTGAATAACCCTAAAATCATCATCATCATTATCATCATCATCATTATCACCATCACCATTATCGTCATCATCATCATCACCATCATCATCATCATCATCATTGATGAATCGAATAAAGGCCTTAGAGGTGCGGCATATTCCTTTGCTTTTCTTGTGAGCATGAGAAACCTGCAGTTACTATTAAATGACATCTGTAGTGCGGAAATACTTCGGATTATTGTTGAATACCTTTTTCGTGCAAGGGTATGTGTGTACTGAAGGAGATTCAAAATTCGTTCAAATTAAAGTAGCCACAGCGATAGAATGATTGCTGAGACCATAGCGGTTTTTGAATATTATTTTCTCTCTTTTTTTTAAAGTTTTATCAGTCACCTTTCCTTCTAAGACCAGAGTATTGTCTCCCTATACCACATGGTACCCTCCTCTTAGATAGAACAATAGTTTCCCCACTCCCTCTTCTCCCCGCATTAACTTCATTCATTGTCCTCTTTTTTAAATGTCATATTCACTCAAGATTGTTTGAGGGCCGGTTGGAAAAAGCAAGCGCCTGGGATCTAGGGATGATTTTCAGCAAACTTATATATCTATTAACAAGTTGAATGCGTTGTAACCAGCTTTAAATCAATGTTATTTTCTTTACTATGGAAGAAAATACTCAAAAAGACTTAGAAAATGCTGTTTAATTAGCTACGATAAAGGTCGTTTATTGACAGGCAAACAGACAAACAGACTACACGGGTTAGTTGAACTCCTCAGTGCGAAAAAGATGAAAATACCGCAACGTTTGTTTTGATGGAAGTTTCGTCTTCAGTGAGCAATACCACGTGTAGGTGATCTACCTTCTACTCGAACATATGCCAAAGCACCGGGCAAAATGGAATTTTATCTCATATCAGCGGTATCGAAGCGGCAGGCAAATACAACTCGGATACTACACTGTGGTTATAAAAACGTAAACATGTCATTAACCCTAGCTATTGACTGTGAGGTAGAAAATGTCGCTGTTTCGTACAGATTCATTTAAGAACTGAGCAGATTGTCACCCTTCTGTTTAGTGAAAAACGTACTAGTTGCGTGAAGTACAATAATGAAATTTGTCGATCATTCTGGCCTTGCGTTTTATGCCACGGCAATCGGCCTTTACGAATTTTGCTGTAGTATTAGTTATCACTCACTCTAACTGTGAATAATTTTTTGTATAGGAATATTCAGCAACGAAAAACTGTTTAGAGTATTACATTTTGTATTGTAGCGATAACTTTGTCATTCTCTCGGGAAAATATATTATACAAACTATAAAATGTATTTCAAATGTGTTAACTAGTACTTGCGTGACTGACCACTGACTGACCATTCTGTTAACACTTGACTATAAATGTTATACCCAAACTAGATTTCTTACATGTTGCAGTAAAATAACAGATCGTACCTCAAGCATACATGTTATTGTAAGTTTCGATGTACCAGGGCAAGATTTTGCCTCGAAATATTTCCTCATTTTCAAGTGTTCACATGCGAGGAGTTCAACAGTCAGCATGTTGTTTATAGGCTGTGATCTAGAAAACATGCCTGCTTTGCACAGCTTCACAAACCCAAAAGTGATTTTAACGCCTGCTATTAGCTTTATTATTGAAACAAGTTCTTATTTAGTAAGATATATCATAAATACTTGGTTCTAGAAGTACTTCTAGATGCACCATGTGACAATGAAAAACAATTGGTTGAGATCTGGACGAGCAGAAAGGTGACATGACACTTTGACCTTTTCAAATTTGGGGTTACATCTCACTCCCTAGTTAGACTTATTTTATTTAAGGTATATAAAGCAATTCAAAACTTATTAGATCATTAGATTTAGTGTTGGAACAAGAATTATATAATTCTCCGGTAAAAATAACATACAAACAATAATTTATTGAAACATGTCATCTTGTCCTTGCGTGACCACAGGAATTTTTTGAAAAAATATGTCAAAAATTCCCTATGTGTTTTATTTCGTCAAAGACTGGCTTTTAAATTACCCAAGCTGAATTTTTGATATGTTGCAGCACAAGAATAGAGCTTTGCTCTACTGTAACTTTCATTGTAAATTTCGATGTACCAGGACAAGAATTTTGTCCGCAAAGTTTCCACAATTTCAAGTGTCAACAAAAATGCTGAAAATAGGATTCTTCGGACTTTGAAAACTGCATGTTAATAAGAATCTTCCAGCAATATTTTCGAAAGACCGTATTCTCAGAAGGATGCCTAACTTAACTTCAAAAGCTCGTTTTAATACGCTAAGCCGTCTTCCTTCCCGAGCGATTTGAAAATGCACCAAATCTTGTCAAAATTTAACGCCGGCTGCGCCGCGATCACGGCATTTCACATTATGCCGGAATTCTCGAAAACGAAAAATCTTTGGAAAGTTTTAATGTCATTTTCGTAAATAGTTCTCTAAAGGGATTCTTCTGACAAAATATGAGGAAATCCGAAATTTCAGTTTTGACCGCGAGTTCTCGATATTCTCAGTCAGCCGCTCTTAATTTTTGCTACGGTAGAAGACCCTTGGAAAGAAAAGAGAACATGACAATTTAAAGTTTTATTTCCCTTGAAATTATAACGAAAATGCGGGAGTAGCCAAACTCGGCTTTCTTTTTGTCCTTGAAACTGCTCTCACAGTTGTTTTAAAGTGTCTGACTAGAACTCGAGATAATCGACCTTATTTGAAATGAATGGCTATGAGATAACGTTGCTTTGGTAAAATCTTTTGTTTAGAAACAAACAAAATATATATCAAGGTACAGATCCATGGCAAAATGGAATCTATTTGTTTTATGTAATGACCAAGCCATTTCGAAAGCGAACATTACGTTGACTGAGCCGAGTCAAAAACTTTGACCCCAATTTCTAGACTACTGCAAACATGCAATTGTGATCCTCTAAATTAGAACACAATCCAAAAGAATTTTACCAACAATGTTTTCAAAGAGCGCATTAATAATAACGTTATTACACGTTTCGATGTATCCAACATCATTATCAAGAATGGAGAAAACGCTTGATGTCAGAGTTGCTAAAAGATTTGAATTTGAATAATTGAATCTAATTCGATGGCATTCCCATGTGCTTTATTACCAGTTGTGTAGCGGACAATGTACAAACTGGCATTAACGAAGATACAAGCTCAAGATCTTCGATTGGGAAACACACGAAACAATATAGGCTCGAGAAATCAACCGTCATCGCCAACAATTTTTTTCCCTTAAAAGCACCGGAATAAATTTTGACTGCCTTGTTTATAAAATGTTGTTTATACAATAGCTCAAACCATCGTTAAACGTGCAATCTGACTCGATTCGTGTGAAGATATTCTGTTAGCGTATTTGCATAAAATCAAGCGCGCAGGAATGCCATCGAATTATATTGTATAATATGAAGCAAATTGTAACATGCCTCTCAATGTAAATTTTGATCTCAAAAGATCCATTTCAAGTACAAAGGCTTCCTGCCTAAAGTCGATCTCTAGTGGGGTTGTGAAAATGTCTCTTAACTCACCTAATGATACCAAAACCAGACCTGATAAATCCCTTCTACCGACGAATAATGGACCTTTCACTCTAACGTTATCCTACTGTAAAAATTTGTAATCTCGATATTTTTAAGTTTGTCATTTCACAGCTTTAATTTACCTACTAACCTTACCTTTTATTTTCTTTCATGACTGTTTGAATTTTTATTACAACCACAACTCAATAATAGAACTCAAGTGTGAAAAACTTTCTCTGGGGAGTGGCTTGCGTGTTTCTCCTTTACACTGTAACTCGTCCAATCAAGATTATGGCTCAATTTGTTCCTTTTCCTGCGCTCATGACCATCAACTTAGCGGTCCTTCGTCTACTCTGTGCGGAATCGAGGGAGCCTGGAGCGAGGATGTTAACACAGTCTACTGTATTGGTTTGTATTAGAAGTTTGATCTGTATTGTTGGACAAGTTTATCATATGTAGTGTCGTCAGTCATTGGGGGGTTTTGGTTTTCCAATAAGTCTTTTGGGGTACAAAAATAGTACTTGCTGTTAATCCGTAGAACAGCCAACAAGAAACAACTCGAAACTGAGGCTTTCGAATGTGTTATAGTGAAAAATTATAAAAGTGTATGACCACTCATTTATAAGTGGCAATCGTTTTTATGCCTTTGTTTATTGAGGCATCACGTTACATAAAAATCTGTTATCTGATTACAAGTCAAGAAAGAATTGGTTACAATGATAAAACAAAGACATAGAACACTAAATTAAACACGTAAAACAAATAAATAAAAAAAAACACTGCTTTATGGTTTTAAAGCATCGAGGGAGTTAACAGCTGGAGGAACGGTGTCGAGATCCTTATGGAGTTCTCTAAGTTACTTTAAAACAAGTAGAAAGTAAAGATACATTTGTTTGTGAAAGAGGCTTGTGGTAACTCATTGAATTCCAAGTGGAACGGAATTTCAGAGGGTGTGATTTATGACTCAGTTGAAGCTGCCAACATCTCTTCTTCGACCACTGTCTTGTTCATCAAACTTTCTCAGGTTTCTCCTGTCGCCCTTCGTTCTATTTTCGATAGGATATCTCAGTCAAAGCGTTGGAAGGAAAACATTGAATCATGTTTACACCGTGTGTCTTGTAAAATAGATGAGCTGTGCAAAGATAGGACCTCTCTTCCTTACGATATGGTAGTTCTGGTATAGTCAGAAATCAACACTTTTGCGTGCTTCATACAAATCTGCCTTTTATATCTTTGGAACAAAATTAATTAATCAAAAAGAGTCTGTGTATATCCAAGTGTTTTTCGATTTGAGTGCTATGGACGTTTCAGAGAATCTAATCTCTGAAGGCAAAAAAAAAAATCATGATTTGGTGAGTGACGCAGGCGCGAGCTTCTTATAGTGGGGTTCAGCATTATTTCATTTTTTGCATTTTCAGTTCTTGTATTTGAAGTCATTTCTGAGTGATTGTAAAGGATTTTATTTCAACAACGTTGTAGGCTTTTGTTCGCTGTTATATTATAATAATTTCATCGGGCATTGCGGCGTATTTTGCGGGCTAAAATATATTTTAGCCCGCTTCTCGGAGCCAATAAGAAAGAAGTAAATAACGTAGCCAGCCAATCAGAACTGGAAGCCATTCAACTGTTCGCGCCGTTTTCTTGCTTGTTTGACTGGAAGCGCTGCCATCTGCAAAGAAATTGTTTTGAACTACAAAATCGATGGAAAACCTAACGAAGAAGCAAATTCTCAGTCGTCTAAGCTAGATAAAGAGGACTTTACAATACAGAAACTCGCGGGCGATGGTGGAAATTATGCCTGTAGTAGCTCCACGGCTGGAGGCGAGCTGAATGTAATTTGTCTTCTTTGAGCGAAACCCGCTCAGTTTAAGTAGTTTTAACAGTCGTAGGTGACTATTTCTTCGCTGTTTACAAAATTCTGTTATTTTCCTTTTGAAAACTTAGAAGCAAAGATTCTTTTGACAAATTTTGCGGTGTTCTGCCAAAGTTTTAAGTTTTTGTGACAACGAAAGCTTTTCTACAATAAAATAAACGCCGACGCGATCCGGCAGCGTTGACAGAAGATATCGCGATCGCTTACTGTACTGTCTTTGATTCCTTTGGTGAATGCCCTCTGAAATTATTATAATAGTAATAGAGTTGATGTTTTCTTGGGCGTAAACATGTTTTTGGCCCTTCTCAGAACTCAAAATGAGCCTGAGTCGGGCCAAAAACATGTTTACGCCCGCGAACATCAACTCTATTGTTATAATAAATACATGTTTTCAGACTCTAGCAAAAGCTTTCATGTGTCACATAAGCTTAAAACGTTGGCAGAACACCGCAAAATTTGTCAAAAGAAGCTTTGATTCTATGTTTTCAAAAGGAAATTTATATATATATATATATATATATATATATATATATATATATATATAGATTCTCAGAGTTGGATTATTTGGTTGAAGACATTTATTGCTACTCAGAGTTTCATGCTTCTTGCGAAGCAATCATCAGGCAACTGTCAAAAATAACGGATACATGTGAAGATATACAAAATTTGAAAATACAGAACAATGCCTACTGGCGTGACATAGACGGATATGATAGGTCTAAGCGAGCACGGTCTTTAACAGGAATTTTTTAGAATGTCTACACGTGGATATAAGTTCGCTTCTATTGTTCAGTGTTGACATTTCAGGTCGACATATAATAAAATATTTCTCCCATAGACACAAATTGCATTTCTTGCTCACATTTGAATACGATCGGGCCTGTTTTATCTTGCGCCATTTGATGTTGTACATAATATTTCTATCCTTTAGGTTCCAAATATATTTACTTAATTCGGTTGCGTGCTTATACCGTTCGTTCCTAAATGAGCATACATGGTTTCTGTATCTTAACTTAAAAGCCGTGTCACAAAGACCGATGTATGTCTCTTTTGAGGTGGATGTTGTGACCTCGGCTTGGTAGATGATGCTTTGATCGTTGCATTTTCCGTCCATGGGGCACGTGCTTGAATTCCGGCAGTTACAATTACTATCATTGATGGCATCAGATTTATTAATTTGGGCTTTGTTGTGGCTGGAAATAATGGTTTTGATATTACTCATGCAGCTATAGCTCAATTTAAGCGTGTTACGGTTGAAAATTTTGTGAAGTGGATTTGATTTAGGGAAGTGCTGATCAATCAGGGAAAGGAAGCATTTTCCTACGTTCGTTTTAACATTCTTGCTGTAGGGTGGGTTGTACCAAAGAATGTTCCTTGGACGGTTTCTCCGTGATTGCTGCGTAGCGTTGTGTGACTCTTTGTAACACAGGTTGTAATTGTAGCCACTTTTGTTGAGTGCCTCTTGGTACACGGTTTTGGCGTTGTCAAAGCATTCTTGGTCTGAGGATATTTCAGAAAGCCGTTTGTTGATGGAATCTGGGATGTTTTTCAGGATAGAGGGTGGATGATTGGATTTCTTGTGTACGTACAATGGGACGTTACCTTCCTTTGTGAATGGGTAGTGTTTGCCACTTTGCAGGTCAAGCGTGACGTCTAGGAAATTCACTTTGGTTTTGTTTGCTTCTATTGTTATCTTTAAATCATTTTCGCGAAAAATTTTGCACAGTTCCTTTTTGATCCTTTCAATTTCTTGTGGCGTTTTGTCGAAGGCCGCAAGACCGTCGTCGCGGTAAAGACCGATGTTTTGGCCATACTTTTCGGTGAGAAGGGATAACAGGTAGCAGCCAACTAATTCGCACGTTTCACCACCGTCGAAAGAACCCATGGTAACATCGAAAAGATTGTTTGAAGATTTTTTCTCCAATGTGGAATCGTTGCTGAACAACAGCGAGCGTTTTGCGTGTACGATGATGTCCCGCTCATGTCTGCTGATGGGTCGGTACTTACTGGCAAAGTCGAGAGCCTTTGAGAGCAGCTTCTCATTGATTGAAGGATAGAAGTCACATACGTCGAAACATATGAATGAAAGTGAATTTCCTTTCTCTAAGCTGTTGAACCATGATAAGACGCTGGAAGTATATATATATATATATATATCTGAGCTGATTTTCCAAAAGGTGGCCACAAACTCAAAGGGCCACTTCTAGCAGTTACCCCTCCCCTAACACCCACCGCTGGCTGGACTTCTGCTTGAGCTACCCCAGAATACACTGGACAGTGAAAGGCTGCCTGACATTGATCTTTCACCCTAAAAGAAACCGACATGTTCTTTAGAGACCACAAAAAGAAGTCTCCTTGACTGGAGAATGGCAAATCAAAAAAATTCGGTAAAGTCAACACAACAAGCCAATTCATACCCACCCCTCCCCCCCTCCAGCTTTGCACTCCTGACCCCTCTAATGCCATTGGTTTTCAAGGCCAGACCCTGGCCTGTTTGATGGCATAGCAGGTGACGCGGCCCCCCCTCAAATTTATTCCAGCGCAAGGCGTCGAAGTTTCTTGGCTGTTTTCAGCTCACAGGAAGACTTCGTCTGCCTGTGAGCTGAAAACTACAGCCACCTTTTGCAAAATCAGCTCAGATATATATATATATATATATATATATATATATATTTATATATATATACATGTTATTCGATCGTTTTACATAAAATACGAGCGGATATTTTGCGAAGAATACGAGCAATGAGCAAAATGTCTGCTCGTATTATATGTAAGACCATCGAATAGGAGATTTATTATTCCACTACGAAAATATTTTTGTTGAAATACAACCAGCATTATCTGTCCATCCAGCTGTCTATCAGTGTATGGCCAGTGAAATGTTGTTTCCCGTTTTCGCTCTCTTGGAAACCGGTCTAACCGGGACACTACGGTGTATTACGGTCTGGTATTGTGCGCGTTCTCTTGACCTTATTTGGTGAAATGACATAATAGTGGAATAATAAAACGCGTTACTTTATGGTTTCACGATTGCAAATTCTTATTGCTCGTTGGTGGTCGTATTAACGGGGTTAGCGTATTTTCGTAGCAGCAGAATGCAGATGCAGATGCAAGACATTTCAAAAGTACGATACAACATTTGAGTTTGGAAGACACGTTTCGGGTACTTCAGCATCCATCGTCAGTTAATTTGACAGCTCTTCAAAAAGTTGACACCGAGTTGAGCTTTCTTCCTTTGGTATAGAGTTTCTCTAACTTCTGGAAAACACTTAACATAAGCTTTCCATTAAACTTAGCTGCTAGGTTGAAGATATCGTAGTAACAGAAACTGACGATGGATACAGAAGTATCCGAAACATGTCTTCCAAACTCAAATGTTGTGACGTATTTTTGAATTAACGGGATTCCGCAGTACTAAAAAGCGCCGACACTGATGTATCCACCTCACTTTAGGGATAATTAATAATCGATTAACAGCTACCACAAATGAATTCCATGTACATAAAAGTAATGATCAATTGACAAAAGAGCACTTGGGCTGAGTACTATTCTGAGAGGATTTCACTTAGGAGTGAGAACTTAACACAAAATCAGGTACTACTGCAATTAAGCAAAATATCACTAACGTATGTCCCATGTTTGTCTCGTGAACCTAGTTTAATGGCCTTAGCTCCCACGAGTCTCCTGTAGCTCAGTGGTAGAGCATCCGAATTAGTAATCGGAAGGTCAGGTTAGTCTAGGTAAGGTTAGACTCCTAATAGGAGCACTCGGATTTCTTTTTCCCAATTATGCCTGAGTCACTTACTGAATAACACATCATGCTCATTACCAATGCAGTTTAACATGAGGGTCTTGGCTTTGTCTCGATATGCGATAAATTAACAACAGCGTTTACAGGTAGAGTTCAACGCTACGGATAAGACCACGCTAAAGCTGAATGCTGTTGAACCTTATGTCAATGTTTTATAATTTTTTTTTGTTGTGGGCCTTTTTAAAAAGCGCACTGTAAAGTCTAGCATGCGCATTTGTGCGCTTCTGACATTGCTCAAATTGTTTCCAAATAAAATTGCAGGTGTGTGTACTTTCCTACGACTCTATGCTTATTACTTTAGCTTTGGTCAAACAAAGAGGACATATATATAACGTTAAAAATTAATAGCTAGCGTCTAGCGTCCCTTTCAAATAGCTTGGGCGCGCATGTGCGTTGAATTTGATAGAGTTCCAAATCGCACACAAGTCAACTTTTAGGTCACCCAATCCAAGCCGAAGCAAGTTCGTCTCACTATTCCTTTGTTTGGCATGGGAGCATATGCCTAACCCATTACCTTACATTGTAAGCTAGCATGTAAAGCCGACATTAAGCCATAGTTTCGACTCGCAACGACGATTGTTAGCGCTGAGTGATATTGCGCGAAAAGTTGACGCCGTGTAAAATGGACGAACACATGAGGCATTTTTTTCACTGCCAAAACGTTACGTATTTCTGAATCAGTTTATCGAACCAACACGTACAATAGCTGAACATTGCGCTTCACATTGAGACAACTCACAACTTCGCTTTGGCTACGACCATCCCGTGCGCGGAAGCACAGGCAAGTTGATCTCTGATTACAAAGTTTGAACAAATGCGCGCGCCATAATACACGCGCCCTACGTCACACGCGTGCGTTGTGGAGTTATATAATAATGCACGCCCATTACGTCACTAGTGTGTACGGGTGCGCAAAGCTTAAGAAATGTTATAAATGAAGAAATATAAACGATGAGGAATAAACTTAGTGGATTCTTAATAAAATTATGTTAGAAATGAATGGGAAATATGGGCGTAAAGGGACTTTGGCAGAGATTAAGTTTTTGAGTCTTGAGACAGTCTGTTTTAGTTGCTTGCCAACGTTAGCTTTTCTTGCCAAAGTTAGTTTTGCTAATTTTGCGATGACTGGAAAGTTCGTTTCGAAAGGTCTTTATATTGATATTATAAACTTCAAGAGGTTTTATTTGTTGTTGGTAATTGCTTCAACACCGCTTATTAATCTATCAATAAACTTGGTGTTTACAGTGGGAAGAAGGTTTACCTCTCTGAAAATAAATGTCATTCAATAACTGACTAACTTAAGCAATCCTGCAATTTCTCTCGCGGGGTGAAATAATTAGAAATAGATTGTGGTTTTAATGATTAATTATATGGATGAACTTATCATTAGCGTGACCTTTTCAGTCAAGGCCATTTATTTTAGGGCATGAATATTCCCTGCTGTCTGTTTCATATTTTTCCTATGACGTTCAACTACTCTTGTTTCATGAGTTTTACTTCAAATACTTTGAGCTACATTACTACATTATTGTCTGATTTTTTGTCATCTCAAACTTGGTTTGTTTAGTTTCAGAAAGTATTGAGATTATTGCCTCGAAATTGTCGACTTACATTCTCGTCAACTACTTCACTTCATCAGGAACAGGATATCTGCATGCAGCTTATATTGTACAACCATTAGTGAAGTTAGTAGCGAGGGACATTAAAAATAGTGAACATCTTTGAGCTTTTAAATATTGTGTTATCATTGTTTTTCCAATATGACGCAGTTTTCAGAGCTGTTATATGTTGCAATATTTTTCGATGGTTGTCATCTCGGGTCGACTCGATGCGATGATTTAATTCTAAGTTTGGTAGTCTTTAAGATTTTTTCTAAGCCTTAATTTTAAGTCTTACAGTCTATATATTTATGTCGTTAAAACCTAGGACGGCTATTTAGATATGTTTCGTTGACATCAGGTAAACGTACCCATGCATGGAATTAAGATATTGGTTCAGAGCATTGTTCAGTGCACTTTGACTAGCCCGACTAACGCTAGAAAAAGAAAACTAATATATAGTGATGTATTATAAGCTCAGTGATAGCTTTTCCATTCCTTGGTACAGAAAATCCAACAAATCGTTCACATGCCATGTTCTGTTTTCTCAGATACTTCTTGGGCCTTTGCATGGGATATTTGAACGAGATAAGAAAATTTGATCTGATCGAAATATTTTAGCTGAATTTTCAAATCGCAGAAAATTTAACGAATGTAATCTTACCTTCCCAGTTTCCTAGGCGCTGGTGGCGTTCTGAAAATCGTGACTGGTCTTTCTGAGTGCCATTTTCCCCCTCCGAAAACAAAAGAGATGAATACTTTGCATGTTACGAAACTTTGAAGTGATATTTCCTAAAAATGAAACTTTTTCACCACAATTAAATTCGAAAATCTGAGGCGATTTAGGCTCCCCAGAAACAAACCATTGTTTGTCCCTGCCTTTTGATACAATGTGCTCCAGTTTCCATACCGTAGTCGTGCATTTGTTGGTTAGACAACAAGTGGCATTTTATAGACAAATATTCTAGTTTTCTACAAACTTAAAATTTGGTAATTAGCAAACAATGAAAATCACTTTTATTTAATTTAAGTCAATTTAATTTAAGTTTATTGCCTCGAAGACTGAGCAATTAGTTTTGACGCAATTCACATTATTGCGTTTTCATACACCGGCCTTCCAAAAAAGAAGTAAATGCAAAATTGAAAAGTAGCGTGTGATAGTTATTTCTGAGTGAACAATATTTAAGAGGAGTGATATATAGCTTTCAATTCACAAAAGGTTTGTTTTCGTGAGCCATACAGCAGTGGAAGACTGAGTGCTAAGTATCCGGAGCGACGCCAATTTGGTTGTTCTGGTTGCTGTGCGAAACTTTTCGAAAGGATCTCTGTCCTGGTCATAGCTCTTTATAATGAAGACCAAGGCAATCTTAATCTGGATACTGTTGATAGCATATTTTAGTATTGACTACACAACAGCAGAGTTTTACATGATTTCAAGAACAAGGCCACAGGGAGAAAACGGATGGACAAACGGCGTTGATCACTTCACAGTCCCTTCTTCACAGTGTTCAGATGACAGCTGCGGTCTTTACAATGGAATTGATCTCGGTTCTTCCAATTGCAATTGCGTGTGCCTACCAACGAAGACAACGTTTGCTTTTACCGACGGTCAGTTGCATTGTGTCGATCTCGAGAACAGCGAATTGCGAACAAATCTGCAGTCTGTTCAATATAGCAAGCCCGGCGAAAAAGGTAACTGGATATAACACTGAAGTAAATAATATCCATAACTAAATAATGTTTACTTGTATAGCAAAGAAATAGTAAGCAAGGTCCATTAAAGACATAGTTTTGAAGAGTAAATATATTTTTATGCTCACAACATTGCAAACGTTTGCAGGAAAATATAGATTTAATGGCCATGGATAACATCCATAGAAACTCTAAATACTGCGAGGCTCTGCGATAGTAAATAATTTTGTTTTCTGGAATTTAGGACATGAAGTATTGTCAAATTCAGTTGGCCAGGTCGGAACAAAGGCGTCAGCTTATACCAGTCTATTATACCAGTCTGCTGCCTTTTATCTGTAAAAATACAGTGTGTGGTCCCAAAGACATGTATTTTTTAAGCAGCAACTTTGGATATAAGAGAATTTGGCAAACACAACGGCAATGCAGAAACAAAAACGATCAAATTTAGCCATCTTTACAACTTCATAATTGTATAATATGGCTCACGCAACGAGACCCCATCTGACGTAATAAGAAAGCTCTCTCCTTCTTAGACAGAAAATTCTAGAGCTCAAATCTAGAAAGGAATATCAACTATCGTGTATTCACATTCAGTAATTTTCAAGGAGTTATTATTAATTATAATTTATTATATGTTCACACGCCTGAAAATTTTGTAATCCTTTTCCTCTCCATGGCGAACGTAATTAAAAAATGAATATGATTTATCTTCACGTTGCTGCTTTGCATTGATTGGAAAGCAGAGAATTTACGTATTACTGAAACAAACACCTACCACACCCATAAATGCCGCCATCGTGGCTGTTAAAATCTTCTGATCTTATCATTTGAGTATGTGTCATCCACATGTCACACTTCTTAGCCATTATCCTCTTAAAGATCAGACGACAACTGAATTATCTTGAACCCTCACCTATCTCGTTCGTCTTAATTAAGAGAAACATAAACCCGCTTCATTGTTCTGAAATTGCGAAAAGATATAGTAAATTTTACCCTGTTTTTTGTGACCATTGTAAACGGTATTATAAGCAAAGGACGTTTTAGTGGAAGTAATAGAGATTGATAGGAACCTGCGGAAATTTGATTGGACATTTTCTTAAGACCAATATTACACCGAAACGCGAAGCCGTTTCGGCTCGTATGAGTTTCAGGTGGAGTTTTTTTTTTTTTTTTTTTTTAAAGAAATTCAGATTTCCTGAGGAAAACCATAAGACCAATCATTCCGAGGCAGAAATACTCTACCCTTATTTAACCTTATGATAGTATCTTAAACTAAATACACATCGACAAGCACTTTGTAGCAATGAAACTAAAAGGAGATAAGGTGATGTTGAGTAGAGCTCCAAAGTATTGTTTTTACAAATGCTTGCCGGCTCTCTCTGATATTATACTTCCTACTTGAGGATATATAATAATATAGACGCATTGTCAAGAGAAAGCGATAAAATTGTTTAATTTTGTTTGCTTCCAGGTTGTTCACAGGAAATGCAAACGTTGTTTATCAACGAGTATGCTAATTCTAGTCTACCAGTGTTAAACGTTGGCGATGCGAAAGCGATTTCGATATCTAGTAGTTTGAACAGCTGTGACGTGGACACGAACTACTCTTGGTATTTTGAATGCAGAGATTCGCGACTTTCTTCTAATGCAAATCTCAATGCATTGAGGAACCTATTTAAGTTGGATAAAGGGAGCAATTATTATATACTAAAGGTAAGAAGCTGCTGTGTTCATATCACTTCACTTTTGTACAGTATTTGGCAAATATAAAGTTAGTCCTTCATACAATATATGAAAACCGGCTGTAAGAACAAAGACGCCTAAAAAATTAAAGAAGAGGGATGAAGTTTCATCCGAAACACGTTCACAACGAAGAAAAGTCGCACCCTTCATAAAACTAACTAAATAAATAAATTTCAATCAATCAAGAAATAAGGTATCACAAATCAAAGCCCTCGGTTTAAGATAATGTCAAATTTTTAACCAAGAATTCTCACTTTTCGAATCTTGAAACTGTGTGAGGATGGGTTCACTAACTGTAATACCATTTGAAAATGCATGACAACTAAGGGTCGTGATGGAACAAAATTTGTATTTTGGACTGGAACTATGGACATTGCAGAAACGCGTGGGGCTGAAGCTCAACTTATTTTGGCATATTATTTCGAACAGGTTGGCATGAATGCGTTTGATGCAAACTTAATGCAAGGAAGGATTATCAACTTGGGCATCTCATGTAAAAACGCAACATCTACTGTGCCTCAACATCATTGTCTTTTGTTTAAATTTCAAGGCTACATTACCTGTAAGTGTCTGTTATTTTGTCATAAGGGAATGTAACACTTAGAAAGGACATTATCAGACCTCCGACATCCGTCCACATGGATCAATCCATTTATCCAACCAGCCACCTATCCAATCCTTGTTTCTTCCGTCCTTCCTTCGTCCGTCCGTCCGTTCGTCCGTCCATCCAATCCATCCATCCATCCATCCATCCATCCGTCCGTCCGTCCGTCCGTCCGTCCGTCCGTCCGTCCGTCCGTCCGTCCGTCCGTCCGTCCATCCATCCATCCATCCATACATCCATCCATCCTTCCATCCATCCACGCATCCACCCATTCCTTCCTCCTTCGGTCCATCCGCCCAACCAGATGTCCGTTCTACAGTTCTTTTGTCTGACGTTTCATTCGTTCGTCAGTTCATCTGCAATCTTGCAGTGTCATCAGCGTTTTCTTTGTGTTTTCTTGTTCAGGCTCAACTGCAAATCCAGAGTTGACAACTCCCTCTACAACAGAGGTTTCTTCACAAAGACCTAAACCAACAGCCAATCAACGAAGCTCATTGTTTAGCGTCAATCCATCGCCAACAATGTCTCCACAAAGACCGAAACCAACAGCCAATCAAAGGAGCTCATTGTTCAGCATCAATCCATCGCCAACAATGGTTATAACACCACCATTTGCCTCAGTTGTAAAAGGAAACAACTTGTCAAGTGTAAGTGTGATTATAGACAATGCTGCCATAAGCAAAGAGGGGCATGCAACGAAAACATTGAATAACACTGAATAACGAAAATTTCGTTTCCTCTGTCCCTAAACCGTTCCATGGCTTTTAAAGGCACATTTGTGAAAGCTCGCACGGTTTGGTCTTTTCGGATTTCATATCTGAATATAAATTTAATTCACAGAAAATGTTAGGGAATGAAATCATTTTTGTCGAATTTCCTAGATGTTGTCGGCTTGCAGAAAATGCTAGCTGGCCTTATTTGCTACTTTAAACGACATATTTTGCCCTTCCAAAAAATAAAAGGAATTACGTTTTCAGTATTGAGGAATAATGAGGTGCCATTTCGCGTACGAAAACTAGAGTTTCTCGTCACAATTAAATCCGAATTTCAAAGGCGATTAATGCCTTCAGAATACATATTCAACTGAAATAAATTACGGGGAGCTCTTGATTTCGGAACCATATGGCTAATGCATGTAATGATTTGAAACGGTAGCAAAGCACACTTATTTACCTTCCTTCCTGCACGGGTCCTCTTGTAACTACTTAGAACATGAAGAATTAGAATATAGTGGGCTAGTTCAGCGCTATAGCCGCCATCTTGGATTTTAAAAGTACACGAATACATGGAGAGTAGAAAGTGCGTCAAAGGGGTGGGTATTAGGCTGAAAGCTAGAGTCCTACTTATTTTTGCGCCAATGGTCTTTGTCATAGCTACTGTTTTGTGAGTATGGCATTTTTAAGAATGCGTACCATTGAGTGAACAAGTAAAAGATGGCAAAAATAGGCTGCCATAAACTAAAGATAGGTATCATTGAACATGAAAAGCCATTGGGTTTCAAATTAAAAGTCTTTTATAAAGGCATACCCGGATATTCACTTCCTGCTTTCTGTTAAACTACTTTACCTATGTTTTTAGGTTCCCAGTTCTCAGCCCGGCCCGAACGACCGCGAGCAAGTTAGTCATGACAACATGAATATTAGTTCTATGGGTTTCATAGCAGCCGTCACGTTCTCCATGCTGCTTTTTGTGCTTTTTGTTGCCTTGATTTTTACTCGATGCAGTCTTTCAAGGTCAGTATTCTGAGAAGATATTGAGACAGAAAGTGACATAAATTGCTATCTATGGGGTTCAGGGAGGGGAGGGGGTATTCATAAGAGTTTTATACAGGGAAGCTCCACACCGAGGTTAACCCATTACCCCCCACGTAATAAGAACGTTCAAGAGGTTTGTTTATCTTTACTGAATAAAATTACATTCAACGATTTGAGAACCGCTATCGAGCTATTCGAGGCGGGCTCAGGGAAAGGAAGAAAAAAATTACAAAGCATTGACCCTAAGACTTCCAGTCGCACTCTAGTGATTAGAATAACTATATTTATATTTAAATGGAATATGGCGTAGAGGATGCATTGTTTCATTTGGGAGACTTCAATAAAATCATCTTCAGTTTCAGGGATTTTGAGAACTACTTTCTTTAACTCGGATTTAAATTGGGTTTTGCTTCGTACCGTTAAGGAAGCTACCTCAAATTGGTTTAAAACTTTGTACATGGTGCACTTCAGTGCCTGTACTCGATGAAGAGGTTCTCTTACGCTCTGTGATTCGGGGGGCTGAATATCAATTGGGACATCGTCCTGTTTTCTGCTCTAGTTGCTGACGCATAGGATATTCTTATCTTATTATTTCAAATTTCCACGTATTAGTTGCAACGAATTCAATAAAGTAAGGTAAAAGTGAAGGTTGTTGAATTAACAAAACAACAACAACAACAACAACAACAACAACAAAACAAACAAGAACAATATTTACACATACACTACTTATGTTTACCTGTATGTTTTATGTGTTCAGGATTTTTTCCCAGAGTGATATTTCTCAAAGGAGTTCCACACAAGAGGAAACACAGGTACTGTGAAATCAAAGAAACTTAACATTACACTTTTTTATCTTAATATCGGAACAAGAATTGAAAGCAGCTCCTTGGCTTCTTCTCCCACTATACATCATTATTAAAGGGGCAGTGTCACAAATTTGTAGTGTCTCTTTGAACAGCCATTAAACATGTGCGAATGGAAACGTTAAAATAATAGTCTAGTTTTGTTAACAGTTACTTTGTTAGTGCAAAGGAAGTAGTACCAGTTAGCTTTGGCTGCACGTGGTCAGGATGGATTTGGATTGCAACTTGAAAAAAACTGGCAGATCTTCTCAAGTAATTTCCCCATTAACTGGAAAAAAAAATCATTAGAAACTTAGTTTGTTCTTCCTTCGAGAAATCAATTGATATTTTCTTCTTGGTGCTCTAATGTCATTTTTGAACATAGGTTCTTTGTCAAACATTCGTGCAGTTTTGACATGGTAAAATCGCCGTGACGTTGCCCCTTTTACAATTGCTCGAGACCTGAGCGCTTTCATAATTAAACCTTCGGCTTCACAAGTTGTAAGTTGAGACCAAATAATAACATTTTTGGACACACCGTATACATATGGGATTGGTCGGTCGGAAGATTGGATGATGGGTGGTTAGAGCTCTTCATTGCTGTGCTGTTACTTTAGACAAGAAACTTAAAAATGGGTACCGGGGACATGCTGTAGGGAGGAACCCAGCGATGGGCTAGCACCCCTTGCAGGGGGGGAGTAGCAATACTCCAAGTTGCTTCTTGCTACCAAAACCGGGTTAAGCTCTGGCCGTGTTGGGAACGAAGCTCGAAGCTCGTGTGCGACTTTACCTCATGTAGCATATTTTCCGAATGGGGTCACCTTTTATTCGCAATCTTACTGTAACAAACAAACAAAAGACAAAAGTGAACAGACGCACAATACACTAAAGAAAAGCTTACTCCTGGAGATAAAAATTGTAATTGGCTGCAAAATTGATACCTTGCGAGGGCCAAACAGATCTAAATTATTAATATACTTTCAGAACTTAAATGCAAAAGCAAAAACGGAACAAAATCTACTGGTCGAATCGCTGCGTCATTGTTCTTGACTACCTCCTCATTGAAACAGGATTAACATTACTATTTTGTGCATGCATTCTACTGATCATCTAATAATTTACTGATATCTGCTTGTATCTATCTTAGGGTGCTGTAGTAGCCAATACAATGTCGAACTTAGCTTTCCAATCGGATGAACCCGCTGGTTACTTTACACTGAGTTTCAGACAACCGGGTAAGCATACAGCAAGATCGGATGGGATTTGCCTATTTGTAATTTACAGGAAAATGGCGGGCGCTTTAGTTTGTCAAAGCCATGGCTCAGAATGAATGGAACCCAGTTTAATCCAGCAAATGAGGTTGGGTATTTTTGTGTTTCATCATCCTTATCCTTATCCTAATCATCATCATCATCATCATCATCATCATCATCATCATCATCATCATCATCATCATCATCATCATCATCATCAAGAACAACAACGACATCACAATCCTCTTAATTCCACCTGGATTTAAAGCCTCATTGTAGTATGTATATACAAAAAAATGCTTATTAGTAATTGTTATATTTTCCATCATCATTAAGAACAACAACAACAACAACATCACAATCCTCTTAATTCCACCTGGACTTAAAGCCTCATTGTAGTATGTATATACAAAAAAATGCTTATTAGTAATTGTTATATTTTCATACGAGACCTAAGGAAAAAGCTCAACAACTGTTCCTACAAATTAACGCTCCAATTGATTATAACATCGCGTTGAATGAGTAAATGTGGAAAATTAGTTTCAGCTGGCGTTCCTTTCTGATCGGAGGAAAAAAAAAAGGAAAAATGATCGACCTTTCTATGTACGTAATTCAATGTAATTTCTATGTAATTTCTAGCTCTTCACTCTTCACTATTTTTTTACAGCCCTATACGCGTCAACTTATCAAGTTCCTCAAGGAGCCAGAAAAGCATCGTTTCACGAGATGTTTAATCCCATGGACACGGATTTTACCACAGATGACGAGTACGAACCTCTTGACTTCCCTTGGGGAAATAGCAACGGGCCCTCGAGCACAAATGTAGACAACAACCATAACGTATTCACTGCAAATGGCGCATTCAGGTTCCAAAATAATGGTCCCATCAATATAGAACAGCTTGTGTACAACCTTGTGGAGGACTTATCGGCAGTGGGCAGTGGAGAAGCCGTCAATGATGGCAACAGTCACAGGCCTAATGACGGCGCCAATAGTGGTCTCAACTATGGTAACAATGGTGGTCTCCGTGGTGATACTGAAAAACCCGAGCCAATATACTATGTTATAGAGGAGCTTTCTGATGAGGCCACAGGGAGAGCAGAGGATTATAATGATCTTCCCACAGTTGACCCAGTTTATTACGCAATGGAGGAACTTTATTCAGAAGTATCAACACAACGACTCAATGTCCAGTATCCTGTTCTTTTGTCAACAAATCTTTAAAAAAGTAATGAAAAAAAATAGTCGTACAGTGTGCGAAATCACCAGTGACGTTGGAAACAATCAAACAAACAAACAGACTACTAAGTAAATATGAGGCCGGCAGGTATGCGAAAAGTTAAATTGACACCGCTTGCGGTTGCCTTGTTTTGTTGCTGGGGTACTGTCATCTTCAAGACTTTTTTTTTTTTCAGTTCACTTAGTCTCTATTTACCCCACGGGTTGCTTGGTAAAATCTGAAATTGTAATTGAAATACTGGAAATCTTTGCCAACGTTTGATGTATAATACAACTACGTAGCTAACTGAGGCGGATTAAATGACTTTATCGGAAGGCTTACCAAGCACTTTTCATACGTTTCGAACAGTTATGACGTGATATGTTTACACCTTACAAGCCAAATGTTATCACGACCTCCGGAGAAAGGGTTGAACCACTTTTGAAAATTGACGGAGGTAGACATCCAGCCGTTTTTGACATGGGTTAAAGTTGGTGGTTTGGTACAGTTTAAAAGGGCACTGTGACGGTGATTTCGCTGTATTTTGGCCAAAACGGCTCAGACATTTGATGTAAAACGTCTTTGCTAACATGAAAATTGCTCTCAGAACACCGGGACGAAGATATTAAGGGATTTCTCCAAGGAAGAACAAACTATAATTCGTTTTTAGCGACTTCTCTAAAAAACACAAGAATCACTTGAAAAATTTGGCCAATTTTTTAAAGTTGTAATCCATTTCTATCCTAGCCATCCGCAGACAAAAATGATTGACACTAGTTTCTGTACACTAGAAGAGTTATTGTTGACAAAACTGAACCAGCATTTTAACGATTCTATCGATTGAAGTGTGTATTTTGGCTATTCAAAGTAACACTAAAATATGTGACACTGCCCCTTTAAGGTTTTGAAAGCTATATAAACCACCGTTTCAATTATCCATGTTCCCCATAACTTATAGAAGGCAGTGGATTAACGAGACAGGAAAGTTAACGTCTTCTCACAAATGTCACCTCTTATGGGTGGAAACAATTCTGACCAATACTGAACCAAGCTCTCGTACCTTTTCGGGTGAAACCCCGCCACTTTTACAAGGTATTCGTCATTTCCTCGCATGAGTCACGATCCTGCCCTATGAGAAAATAAAATTTCTAGTTAATCCAAGAATGAAAAAGGACAAAAATAACTACACAATAAAATAACACAGAATCAGAAAATGAAAGTTTTCTTGTCCTCGCGTGATAAAGGCGAGGAAATGAAAAGTTTCAGTTTTAATTTCTTGTAGAAACTGACATTCAAAACACGAAATGCAAGATTGTAAATAGTTAACACTTAAATAAAAAATTTCTAACACAAAGAAGATAATTAAAGATAATTGAAGGACGACTTGAAAATTGCGTTGTGTGGTTCTTGCTTGATCGCGTGATAACGTGATGAAAAATAAAACGAAACAGAGATGGTCACGAAACTGGGAAAGCTTAAATGAAACTGAAATGCCTACAATACACAGATTAGATATAAATACGAGTTTCCCTCACCACGAGTGCGTCTCTAGAGGCTCTTTTTTAAATCCTTATAAAGAAACTTGTGTGTGGGTATGACCATCTTAATGATTCCTGATTCCAACAGGATTTCCTTTTCTTTCACAGCAATTTCCAATTCGCATGACCAGTGTATGTAATACGTTCTTTATCCTTTATAATTTTGAGGAAGTAGGATGAAGCCAAACTGGATTAAGGCCAAAGGAAGTCTCTAAATGAAATTTTACCCTTAAAACCTTAGTGGTCTGTATCATATTTCTCCCTACAAAATTAATACATTGACAAACATACAGGTTACGAGAATAAAGTAGATGATCACCTAAGACAACTGTGTCTTTACGTGCACAAGTTTCTTGAAACAAAAGTAAACTCAAAGAAATCTGTGTAGGCCAGTAAAGGGAATAAAATTCAAGGTGATCTTACTTAATTAGGAGTTATGCAAACAAAACACAGAAGAAAATGATCAAATAAATGTTGACACCTGAAAAGTGAAATGAAATGTACGGCACAAACATGTATGTGAAATGCGGTTGACACATTTTATGAATGCAATTAGTAGTAATCAGAGATTTAGAGGAGCACATTCGACGACACAAACAACTTGTTGACACAAATGCAAGCGTGATACGAGTCAAAGCTCTGGCGAATGCGTGACGGACGATAACTGCGAAACACAAAAGAATATTCGGGTGGGGAGAAGGGGCATTTTCTTTTGAGGGAGTTTTTTTACCAAAATTTTTAATTTTTTTTCTGCGTGAAAGACACAAAGCAAACAACACACGATTAAGATTTTGTTATTAAGGTTCAGAACCTTAGCTGTTGCAAAACCCTGCTTGAGAAATAGTTCTTGTTTGGTATTCTTTGTAATGTGAGTTGCAGACGTAACGGCAATTTGTCTTCCAAAATCAAAGACAACTAAATGTCACAAATCTCCTTCTTTTGCGGTTTCATTCTCTGAACTGAGACTATCGCTGTCTCAATGCTAATTATAGAATTGTCATTTTCTAAAGCCCTCAAATGAGAGGCGCGGTTCCGTCTCAGTTGTGAGAAAATACGATTATTAAAGCGAAGCACGCAAACGTAAATTTCAATCAGTTTGATTTCGAGTAAATACGGATTCAATAGTAGGTTTGCAAACTAACAAAATCAGAAATGTTTTTAGTGTTACTGTGCTTGTTATATCAGCTGTCTTTTATTCACGGCGAAATATTGGGGACGTACGCATACACTATTCAGAGATTTCATTCAACATCTGACAAAACGGATACACTTCAGTTGCCAAGTTCCAAATGCCCACACGAGGAAGATGTTTGCACCCTATTCTCCGCTAAGGTAGATGAGTCAGCCGAAGACAGACACAGTTGTAAGTGTTCTTGCTTGCCTGAGGCAGCAACGTTTGGTTTTATCAATGGCTCTTGGCAGTGCGTCGATAACAAGGAATTTCGTGAAAACGAACTGCAAGGTAAATCTATTCAAGTTACTTAATGTTTGAATATTTTTCCTTTAACGGTAAAAGGAAATCGCACAGTGACTGCTGCAGTCACGGCCAAAATTACCGGACCTATTGTTTTCGTTCTTGAACGGTACGTCTATTCAGCTTTCTGGTAGATAAAAGCAATGAAAGCATTGGAAGTATTCCCTATGTTCAGCATTTTATAAGAAGCCAAAAGAGAGTCTAACCGATATTTTTCCTTTTATCATAAGGTTGTGAGTAGAGCATATGTGTAAGTCCCCAAGATGAGCCCATTGAGATCTCGGGGTAAACAAGTAATTAATAAACCGCTCACAAAATTCATACGAAACTATACCCGGGACCTGAGTGGCTATTTTCCATATCCTCGCTAGTGAGCATATTGACGACGTCATCAGTTCCTGTTTTTTCACGGTTATTCGAAGATAAGATTTTTTCTTTCTCGTGTTAAAAACAATATTTTACCACTCGAAAATAAATAGAGGATATTACACGGCGGCGCGACGATATGCATTTTATTTTCGAGTGGTAAAATATTGTTTTTAACACGAGAAAATAAAAATCATATCTTCAAGCCACAATGTAATTTTCTTTCCATTTTTCACCGACAGTTTGAAAAACAATGGTGACAAAACGGAAAATCCATGTCATCAATATTCTAACTAGTGAGGAAATAGAAAATACGCCACTCGGGTCCCGGATGTAGTTTCGTATGAATTTTATGAGTGGTGTATTTTCCAGTAAAACACTCCATATCTTCGCGCCGCCTTCGCTGCGCAAAGATATAAGATTTGAATAAAAAAAGATGCGTATTTAATGGTAACATTAATAATCGCAACACTGATGCTTCACATCAGATTTTGTCCATTTCCATTGATCGGCATCTACCTTCCCTTATCCGTTTTAGGGTTATCTCTGTTTCTATTTGAATGCCCCTAGATATTTTACACACCAAAACATTTTGTGTTGAAACCGTATAAAAGTTTAAGAGTTACTAATTATACAAAGGTCATCATGGGCCTAAAGTAATACTCATTGTCAGGAGCCCATTACCCATTGTCCTTTTTTTACTTAGATTGCAGAATAATTTATTTCATTGACGAACAAGATACAAGTCCACTAAAAACATTGCAAGTAGCCAATAAGGAGATTCTGAAATTTAACTCCAAGTCAACGTGCTCGGAAAAAAAGGCTCGCCTCTACCTCCAGGCATGCGATGGCAGGTGGACACCGCATAGCAACACCGCAGTATGGGGGCTCGAAGTAACAAAAACTTGGGCAGATGAAGCCCAAAATTACATGCTTGAGGTAGGGCACTAGCGTATGACATTCAAGACATTTTTGAGGATACTGAAGGTTAAGCCAACTATTAGATTATGTTCGTTTCTTTCATAGTTACTACTAAAGCATCAGTTATTTGTTTTCTCGCGATTGCCATCGGTAACGCATGTTCCAGCACGTGCAAGCGATGACATTTTGTCGGTTCGGGCAGCGGTTACATTTTTTCCCACACTTGACACCGTTGGTAGTTACGTGGAGTTAATAGTAACACCGAAACACAACTTGCAATTGAAGGGTTTCACCAGATAATTATTGCCCGTTTTCTTGGATTCATTCTAATCCTCAGGGTGCCCTCAACAAACAATGGATCACGTGATCTCTCACTAGCGTATCGGCTGAGAAGTTATACAAGAACAACAAGAATTTCGCTAGAAAATAGTCAGTAAGCAGAGAACAGTTGAATATCACGTTAATCTTTTAAGCAAGCCCGTCCCTACCTGAAGGACTCTGACTTTAAAATCCTAAAGGAACTTCGGTCTATACAATAGAAGGACACGAATTTCGACTATGCGTGACTTAGAACCTTTAAGATGAAAATCACTCTGTAGACACACCTTGCAGCTAAAGTCAACGGTTTAGCTGTGTATATACCTTTAACCACAACCCAAGCAGCCATAAACTGATAAACTATATCAGGTAGCTTTGTGCATCAACAGCGACACATTTTAGTTTACACTGTAAGAAGTACGAACCTTTTTCTGGACTTTATCCATTTAAATAACTAAGTATATCTCCTTGTTTCTCCTTTGTGTAATTACCAAAAATGGCATGGCATTTTGGGTTATTTTGAGCAACACAGGTCACTCTTCTTGCAAACCATGTTACTTATTATAATCAAATTATCTTCTTTTCTTTTCAGATTAACAAAGCTAACAAGTCCAATGAACTGCGAGGAAAAGTAGTTAAACTTGTTATTCCGTGTGGTACTACGGAGTTTTGGCTACTTTTCAAAATTGCTGGATCTATGGAATGTAGGTGACAAACGTTCACTTTACGCCAACCTGCTTTAAGCAATCAGAGCAGGCATGCAGTTTTAAAGCACATGTTGTATATCTTTCCACGCACTTTGTACCGGTTAAGTTTTCCCGCGCTTGGCACCGGTTATTTGATTTCCCGCGCAATCCAGAACAGAGGTTACGTTGTTTGCTCAATAGAGATCGAGATTGAGAATTGCGTTTATGTCAAACGGCAAACGTAAGATTTGCGTTTATGTTTTCTTAAAAAAAATTGAGTACATAGATGAGAATAGTGCAAACTAATTCTGGCCTTTGATGCTAACGCAAAACTACTCAATTTTAACGGTAAAAAGCGAGCGGTGAATGTGGGATAACATGGTCACGTGGTCATTTCTGCCGCTTGCCGTAACTCTAAATACTAATAATGGCTGCATTATATACCACTGTAGTTACCTTGAATAATAATAATAATAATAATAATAATAATAATAATAATAATAATAATAATAACAATAACAATAATAATAATAATAATAATAATAATAATAATAATAATAATAATAATAACTTTATTAACGTGTCAAGAAATGTAGCTGAGGGGAGAAGTCCCCTCTACTAATAGTGGACACCTAACCATATTAATAAAATTTCATACATCAATCGCAAAAATCATGTAAACCCAAGTCATTCTCGGCATAGGTTGCAGCCTCGACAGTTACTGACATTTGCAGCTAGGGCAGTAAGGTCCTGAATTTGTTATCTTAGGTTTCTATAACAAAGGATCCGCCAGTAAAAATAGTTCAGAACAGTTTATTTGTTTGGTGGGTTGTCCTCTGTATTCGTCTACCTTACCAGCTTTTTTAGGATTATCATACTTTCATTACATTTTGAAATCTTCTCATCAAGACGTTGACTCTTGTTTTAACTTTTTACACTGGTAGGTCCAGACTTAGACAGCAGGCATAAGTTGACACCCATTACTTTCTCGACGACAAAACCATCAACACGGCCTTTATCAAGCCAGATGAGGTCTACTATTGGTCACTCTGTCACCACCAAGGTTTGTCAACACATTTTGCCGGTTCTCTTTCCAATGCAGTTTAAAATAGACTTTGTTCCAACAATTGAAATTAAAAGTATTTCTATCATGCATTGAGTAATTAAACCTCAGTGAGCATAATTTGTTCTCAATAATTACCACAAACTTATTTGATGTTAGATTAAGAAATATTCCAATAAATATACTTCAAAATAACATGTCCTTATGGTTTTTTAGAACGAATTTAAGAAAATAAAAAATAATAACAAACAATATGTAAGAAATTGTGTGCGAGTGTGTATAACATTAATGTATGATTAAGAAGACTAGTACCTCTTACAACCCTCTACCTCAAGATGAACTGCAAACTATTCGCAAAGGTTTAAGAGTGTATCTATTTAATATTTTTAGGAAATTTCACCCCAAAATCTAAGAGTGTATTTTTTCACCCAGGCAAAATTATGGACAACTTACTCCACACGAGCCACTGATAGTGACATCGAGACAATTCATGACGCCTTAAATGAATTACCAGTTGCGCTGATCGCTGGAAGCGTGGGCTCGGGAGTGTTCATGTTCATCGTCGTTACGCTGATTGGTTGTTGGATTTGTCGAAAGCGAAATAAAAGGTGGGAAGCAAAAAAGCTTAACATGTCAACATAGTTAAGTGCTGCACAGTTATGAGGAGGATGGACGATGTCCCCACCGCTTTCTTGCCCCATCACAATAGACCTTTATCACACGGCGGCCATGTTGAATCTGAGGAGAATACAAAGCTTTGTTTTTGCACGGCAAGCCTCGCACTGAATTTGCGTCTGGCCGAGGCTTGCCGTACGAAAACAAAGCTTTTTGTTCCCCCGGGACTCAACATGGCCGCCGAGTGATAAGGGTCTATCGTTAATCGTTTGGAGAGGATGCGATTTTATATTTACCGCGGGTCATATTTGTACCAATCAAAGCAAAACTATAGATATATACCAGATCCTCTACTTAAAGTTGAACCTTCTGGCCGTTTGTGAAAAGTTAACCACACCACCTCAGTTTACATTCCAACCAATACGCCTTCCACGATGTTGCATCATTTGTCAGGAATTGAGTCACGGTCCCTTTTACTATGATCTTGGTCACGATGAGAAGTTATTAAAGTTTAAGTTTCCTATTGAAGAATAAATGAAAACAAAAGAAGAAAATGTCACGTTTCTTTTCATACATTTCGACAAAAATCTGAAAATTAAAAAATTATTGGTTATTAAATACAACCTAGCAAGCATGACCACCTGAACTGACCTACACGAATGTCTTCAGTTACCATTTCCGGGTAATCTAAACATTTGAAATAACAAGTGAGTAGATGTTGTGGTAGTGAATATGTTTTTTTTAACAGCAGGAATTCTAGGAAGCCTCCGAAATTTCCAAAAGGGACCACATCAAAGAGTACAGTAACCTCTGATGAGTACTCAGTTGTCGAACAGACTGGAGATTATCAAAGTCTCATCCCCACACAAGAAGGTCTCACGGAAAGAGGTATCTAGAAATTCGAACTTAATTATTATTATTATTATTATTATTATTATTATTATTATTATTATTATTATTATTATTATTATTATTATTATTATTATTGTTAAGTGCTGCAACGCTTAGCTGTTGTTAGCTGCTGTTATACTTCATTGTTGGTTGGAGGCCTAACCGTCGTGTTGTTACCTTGGTAAAAAAAGCTTTTCTCCACAATACCTCTCTTCACCATAGGGTACAAAGTATATTATAACACAGTGCGCGTGCTTCCCTATCAAATTCCTATTGGCGTCACCATGGTACATTTCTCAACATACGCACGGCCGTGCCTCCATAAAATGACGTGTGCCACTTGCAGACAGACTACGGCTACACCTCGAGCAACTCTCACGCTTCTCTCGTGTTCTCCCAACTTCCCGCGTGCATCCATAACTCGATATACGCACGCTAAGCATGAACCAATTCTTAAGCATTCCAAGGGGTCTAATCAACCGTCAGCCGTAATGACTAACTCAACAAAGCGTCTTGGAAAAAAAGAGCAAATGGTTTTAGGGTTGAGTTGCCAACATACGTTAAAAGGCCCCTCGTTGAAAGCATTACCACTCTCAACCCATTCAGAAAGTATTACCTGCATTTATGGAAACATATGTCAAGAAACACGTCCAAGAAATCGTTACAATTTTTTTAAGGAGTGCAAAGAGGAATGGCCATGATAATGGTAGCGAAGTGAAGCATAAAAAATAATAAAGACTAATGACAATTGTAATGATTTTCAAAGACTCATTAACAATTCTTAAGCCCATTGACCTATCAAATAGTCGATGATACATCACGGGCAGTGACTTTATATCGATAAAACTTCCCCTTATTAGTATGCGGTGTTTTATCACCTGACAAAACACTCCTTATTAGTATGCGGTGTTTTTCTCGTATGCTGATTTCCAACGTTCACAAAAGCATAATTATGAACTCTATCGACACACGCTTTTCCAGGAATGCTTTTGAAGCCGTTCAAAAACTTGCAGCACGTGTTTTATCGGGTCTAAAACCACTCGGCTGCGCCTCGTGGTTTTAACCCCCCCCTCCCCCCCCCCCCCCCCGCCCAAAAAAAAAATACACCTGCTCGTTTTTTAAACATTACATAAATGATAGTAAGATTACAAGGATGACAATAATCACAATAGTAACATCGATGATAGTGATAATTTAATCGCATTGATATAAATTAACTTTAAACTTTTGCTCACTGCAGGAGTGTACGTATCTAGATACAAGGTCCCAAACAAAACTAGCGTCTTTTTGGCACTACATCATACACCCGCGGTTTTGGAGCCGCGCAGTCCAGCGGCAGAGGAAATGGAGAGACCCGAGTACGATTATGCGTCATCTGATGTGTTGCTCAATAACTTGCTAAAATTGTCGGAGCCAAGACAAAAGGATCTTAATACCCCACAGAAGAATCTGCCTTATCATCATGTTCTTGAAGGAACTGAAGATAATATTCCACGCAAAGAATTTAAACAAGAAGCTTGCGTAATACTCCAGGAAAACGCCCCTAACTATCACGTGTTGGAGAGAACCGATGATTCGGATCCACAAGGGAACCAGGAGGAGTATGAGGGTCCTCCCGACGTAATCGTGGAGGCAGTTTCTATCGATCCAAAAGGTGATAAGCAAAAAGGGGCCATCGATGAAGCCCCTGCTACAGATGCCTAGTATCACGTAATTGAACAAGTCGATAATTCCGAGAGTCTACAGAGATCTTAAATCAAATGAACGAGTATGCAACGGGGGATCAACCACTCCACAAATATACCTCTGAGGATTCTGAAGCCATTTAATATAAATAGACAACATGTAGTATCTTAAGGACCAAGTGAGGTGGAACTTGTAATCAATTTAACCCAGAAATAGAAAGATATTTTGCCCGTAAGTCTAAAAATAGATATTTTTTGTAAGGTTGTGATATTGAATCAACTTTGAATACTTTTTGTGACAACTCTCTCTTGACATTTATACTTATAGCAACAAATTATAATAAATTTAAGCAAAAACTGATAATTCTCTGCGCTTGGAGTCGACTGTATTCCAAGAGTAATATGCAACAGTAGTACGTTCTACTATCAAGTATGTTGTTTGTGGTTGTAGTTAAATATATAGCCCATTTCTTATTTTTAGTAGTAAAATTGTGAAGTTCTTGTACTCGAGTGTTTGGATTAGACAGCCAGGTTTCCATGGAATAAATGCAAGCCCTTTTCGTTTGTTTGGGCATTAGAAAGTCATCAAAATGTAATGGAAATTCGTAATAGAAGTGATAGGGATCTGACGTACATATTACTAATTCTGTTAATAACCCAAGTAGATTTATCAGTTTACATATATACACAATTTAGAACTATTACTTGCCTTATCAATCTTTAAATTGGCAAATTAAGTGTATTACACATTTTGTACTGAAGGAAGGCCCGTGAGATGTCGACTATATAAAGTCTGTCTCCATCCAATTTCGTACTTAATAAATACATGCAAAGTCACTGACGACTAAACTAGCTATCTTCGATCTTGGCTAGAACCGCCAGCCAGTCAACCGTAAGAAATGACTATTTTTATTTCTGTGAACATCCTCAAGGGGTCATTGATCATTACTCTGATTTTAGTTCACAAAGTACAGCACAAATTGAACGACATGTCTTTACCTGTGCTTCGAGTTTTTTTTCTTTTTTCTTTTATAACTAATTTAATGCCTGGTTTTAGAGCTGCAGTTCCGTTGCGCCGGATACAAATCAAATTTCTGATAAGCATTTAATTAGTGCTTGTGTACTCGACTTACAGGTTATTCATCTCTCAAAATTAGCCAGCATACTGCTTGTTATATTTGAGTGCAAGGTTACTCGGGTGATGTACTCTGATTTTTGCCGGAACTTGTTTTTCTAGGAATTGGATGAAATCCGACTCTACTATACTGAAAAGCAATACTGATATATTAGGTATAAGTTTACGCAAGCAATCTTATCTGAAATCGTAAGAGTCAATCCCTTCAGAAATATAAAGATGTTTCTAAAAAATAGAAAGAATTTGATTCCACGAACAAAAATGTGAACTGAAAGTCGCAAAACTGGGCAAAACAATCTTTCATTCACTTCAGTTAGCTGTGAGTGAAGATATGCTAATTCCTGTTAAAATAGCACGACAACTGAACTCTGGCGCCTATAAAAATCCAATGGAGAAACTCAATGCCAAGGCCGTTTCATCAAATAACTACATTCTCCTAACTTTTACAGAGAACAACTCTGAACAGTGGTAATGAGAGTATGAGAGTATATCAGGAATTAAAGAACAGTAGTCTGTTTTCCGTTAAGCAAACCCAAACGCGCTTTGTTGTTCGAATTTTCTTGTTTTGTGAACTAAAAATTGCTAGATACTGAACGTGGCGAAATTCACCGCAAGGCCAATATGTAACAATACAAAATAGGATGTTTGATCGCTGAATAAATGTTTCCACTGGATTTCTTCCAGGGACACCCAACGAAAGTATCCTCTCAGATCCTTTGAAACGCTATTTTAGGCTATCTGGCGTGACTTTAAAGCTCTGTAAGTTCATTTTACGGCGCGCTATAATATTTTTATCTGTTCGGTCATTCTAGGGCAACCTGAGTCTTTTCGAAATTACTAGGGCATCTTTGTCCATTTTCCGAAAACCTTAGCTCTTATTTCCTTTCCGAAAATCCTAGCTGACCTTTCTTCGGCACCCGAAACGACATTTTTTATTAATCCGAAAACACTAGGCCTTAAATTTCCCATATCACGAAAGTTCGAGGTGAAAATTCCCTTCAGAAAATTCTAGGGGATTAAGGGCCTTCCGAACAGATAATTTACCGAAACAATCTGCTGGGTGCCCCTGTTCTTTTGGTTAAGTCATATGACGTGATTTCTACGGTCTGCAGAGCTGACTATCCCAAAATTTCGGAAGGAAAACGATATAGAGCGGTTGGTGGTTGTCTGCGGAAAACTTGTAAAGAAGTAAAAGGAAAACTGAATATACATGCGTCTGTACATGTTGGGCTTTTATTTTCAACCCCAATCACATTACATTGTGCACGATAACTCTTCCACACAGAACGTAAAAACTTCAGGAATTAGATTTTATTTCAGTCTCTATTTCAATGTCATCACTATCAAAATGCTGTTTTTCGGAACAATGAATCGACGAAATATTCAATTTGGCGGAATTAGTCTCGAAGCATTGGTTTTGAATACATCAAAGACTAATGACAATATAGCTTTCAATGACGTTGGAAGATGAAAATGTTGTATTGTCACGTACAAGAACTCAAGGAAGATTTTGGGAGCTTTCTACAAATTCAAAACACTACCTGTAAAATTTTATATAAGCTGAATTAAAAATCTTTGGATTGAGACTTAAGTACTCTTTCCTTCGTCGTCTATCTGCGTTAAGGTGTTTATTAACTCTGTTATAAGTTCGATTATTTAGTAGACAAAGGAATTATCATCTAAGATCCGGATTTAATTAGATGGCAATTACTCCGCAGTTAAGCAATATAGGTGAGCCCACAAAAACAAATGTGAATTCATTATGAAATCTTAAAAGCTACTTGCTATCCTCTGAGAAATCTTAATTATAATAGCTACTGAAAACCCGCTTACACGATTATATTAATGCAAAAAGACGACATTGCTAAATTTCCTTAAAAGTCTTTTCATTCATTTATTTCACCTTTGCTATCGTGTCGAATTGTGATTCACTGACGTAATGTCTTCCTCGTTCAAAGACGAGGTTACGATTTCACACATCTGCTTTAAGTGCCAATAAAAAGGCGAAAAAAAAACAATTTGTATAATACAACAGAGTACCAGAAAAGCGAGATACAATTTTCAACCAAAATATTGTATTACAAGAAGAGACTTTAGACTAGGAAATGATTTGTGGGCCACTCAATGTCGGGTGAAGCATATGCTTCTAACGGCCCGGAAACTTCAACCACGAAAAAAAAAAACAGTCATTGTTATGATAAAATCGCCTAATCATGGTTAATTAGCCAAATAAAAAGTATTAAAACCCCATTAATTTCTTAATTTAGTTTTACGTCTACAAGCTAAAAATATAATACTTTCATGTTCAGAAAGTTGAATCTTTTACCTCTCATGATATTCGCAAAGTGATGGATTTCAAAGCTGTCCAATCCAGGCATTTGAACAGAACAGTAATCGAACATGATGAAGACACCTCCATGGGAGAACAAATAACAATCACGATTGCGCTTTTCAATTACCAAGATTTACAGATATACATCTAGTTTTTCCGTACCTAAAAGCATGCGCGTGCTTGTCAGTATTGAAGTAGGTCCAAGCACAAAAGTTAAACAACCGGCTTTTAGCTTAAAGACTAAGTATTTGTTCTCGTACTGTTTGTTGCTCTAATTTGGCGCGGTGTTCCGGTCGGTTAGCGTTTATTCATCTGGATAATCTTTACAATTGTGGCATCTTAAATTGAATTTCGTGCGAACAAGGCATTTATTTTGGTGATCAATATCTTGCTCACCACCATAAAGCGGATCGCTCCTCGGAAACTGTTTTGATGCGCGAGGTACTTCAAGAACGGGGAATTGTTCTCTTGTATAATTTTAAAACATGATTCCAAATTCCCACGGTGTAATTTCAAGTGGATATTGACTTCAATTTCGACAAGTAAAAACGTCCGCAATTTTCTGGTCACCCTTTCCTTAAGATTCAGCATATTTTTTTCATCCCAAGGATTAAAAGGCAATGACGTGTGGGAACATTTTGCTATTCAAAGCAGCCTGTGCACTCACGTCACAGAGAGGCTTCTTTTGATCGATCGAATGATAAAATAAATTACGATATATGCCCCGGTAATGTATGACCGCGTCAGGGCTCATACCTGACCAATAGCGAATAGGACACAGTAATTGTATCCTTTTGAGTCAATATTTGCAGCTTATATTGTCATGGGCGGTCCTGCCCCGGTGACATGAAGATGCCTTAGAACCCATTGCATCATTGACGTGCACTATACTGGATTCAACGAGTGAAAACTGAACTTCGCTATTCTGACGAAGTTTAAGCCGTGTTTCAGGGTTAAATCGACAAGAACTTGAGCTTCAGTGAATACAACATCAACTATTTTTCAACAAAAGAACGGTGCTGTGATTCAACTGGCATATTGAACAAGCGTGGTGGACGAAATTATTGCTTTCGTTGTTTGGCACTGAGGATACTGGAATCTGAATTCCTAGCAATGGCTTCTATTTTTACTTTTATGTTGTTCCTCTCTTACACGAATTTGGTGGTACAGGCAGCAGACATGGAAATCGCTCGAGAAACAGGCCATCCCGATGATGACTTTCTCCTGCAGAGAAACACCCCCGAGTGTCCTAGACAGGGAGTTGGGTTCACTCCTGCATGTGGAAAATATAGTGCTGCGTTGCTCGGGGGTTGTTGGTGTCAATGTGGAAGACCTGAAGGAAAATACACTTTCTTTGAACCCAGCAATGCTTGTGTTAAAGTTGCCGACGCACGCCGGTTGTCAGGTATGGTGATCATTTGTCTATAAACTGTAAGAATGTCCCTTGTTTTTCGGTCTGGATCAGGAAACGCTTTTAGAAAATTTCGATCATGTGCTGGAAGCTATAAGGGAAAACGCTTTAGTGCTGTTTCTTGACTATTATTGCTCCAAAACTAAATTTATGACCTTTGTTTGTTTCCCAATTTTGTAACATGAACATGTTGAAAGTACAGTCATGTACTACAATTATTCCTTTAATTATTCCTCGTTGTGTCATTAGAATATCTACGCAAATCTCCTTTAGAAGGATAATATATTAATACATTTATTTGTTAAAGAAAAAAGTTATCAGTATATTAACTAGCAACCTTTATGGTATTGTAGGAGTTGCTTTATTTCATCGTAAACAGTGGTAGCCACAATCAGAAACGAGATACCCGTCAAAATAGGGAAATATCAGATGGTCTCCCTTGGCTTAATGCTGTGACTACACTGCAGAACGTTCTGTAAGAGTGTCGTAAATTTGAAGTTGCGACACCCTTGGCTATAGAAGATGGCAATCCAAAGCTTACATTAAAATCGTCTCTCATAAGAGTTTTACCCAGACTTTAAAACAAGAACAGTCTTATACAACATAACAATGACACCAAGGAGAATTGTTCATTAGCTTTCTTTTGAATGGTCACACGGAAGAACCACCTTTTGCAGAATAATCAACCGCAACACAAGAAAATACTATAAAGTAGATTTCATGTGAATAGGCACACTTTTGGATTTCCTTCACAGACTCAAAAGTTAGAATCCACCTTGCATAGCATATATAATAAAAAGGAACACAGGAAAGTACTGTTCAGTATAGCTTTCATTTGAATGGTCACACTTTAGGATTTCCTCCACAGACTCAAAAGTTAGAACCACCTTGTATAGCATAATAAACAGCACCACCAGAAAGCTGCTCAGTAGCTTTCATTTGAATGGTCACTCTTTAGAATTTCTATCACAGGCGCAAAAGTTAGAACCATCTTGTACAGCATAATGAACGGCACCACAGGAAAGTACTGCTCAGTAGCTTTCATTTGGATGATTAACCTTTACGATGTTCTTCTCAGATACAAAAGTTAAACCCCATTGTACGTGACAGTATTATAAAAACATTCTCCAATTTACATTTCATGCACAGACTTTAATTACGTTTTCACAAACAACCTCCTCTTCGAACATTATATTGTTACCCTGTGGTCATATCTAGTTTTAAGAAATTTGTTTTTCTCATTCCCCATAAAATTTAAGGATGATTTTTTACATAGTTTCTCTGAAATTAAACCTTAATACTTCATTCCTAGGTAATCATGTTTCTGTAGTTTGTTTTTTATTTATATTATTCGCATTTTTGTACGTAATTGTAATTATGTACTAATGAAAAGGAATTGTCTTTTTTCCTAAATAAATTCTACAATTACTCGCACTTTTATACGCTATTGTAATTATGTACTAACGACAAGGAATTGTCTTGTTCCTTAATAAATTCTACAAGAACTGGAAATGGATGCCCACTGAAAATGGACCAAGTACTTTGAATAAGGACAATTTGGTCGCATTCGATAATTCTGGGTACAGAATATTCTAAATTTTAATAATATTTTTATATAATGGTCCAGGTTTTTGAACAATTACCCTTCTAGTGCACAGAAATAAGTATATCAATAATCGTTGCCTGTGTATCGCTACGATGGAAATGGGTTGCAACTTGAAACAATGGCATATCCTTTTGTGTATTTGGGGCGGGGGTGGAGTGGTTGTGATTTGTTCTTGTAAAAATTAGCTATATTTTATTGCCGGTGCTCTAAGAGTAATTTCATATTTTGCCAAATATTTTGTGCAGTTTTCGAAACCGAAACACAACAAAATTTCTATGACATGGCACAATGTAAAGGGAACAAAAGTCATCGTATCGCAAGCTCTGAGCAACCGAAGCCTCAAGTTATCAAAAGTTTGTGAACTTTCCATAGTTTGGCGCACCATATGCCTAGAGCGTTACAATAAAAAAAACTAAAAATACTGTGATTTTTTTGTTCATCAGGATGCGATTCACTTTTCACCGACGAGACAGTAGACAACCTATTAAGATTTTTTCCACCGTCTGGAATACACCAAAAAACAGTCAACGTCCCCGCCAATAAGACCTGCAGCTTATACTATGAGGGCAAAATTTACGTTCAGTACCTTGCTTGCGACGGCTCCTGGAAAGAGATACCATCACAATTCGCGATTGACAGTTTGGAGGCTACTCCGGGTTGGTCAACAAACCGTCTTCATATAAGGGTAGGTTTTAGGTATAGAATGGGAATTCAAACTGAAGAGCAAGAACAAAAACTACAATTGTGATATTTGAAATCTTCATTGGGACTTAACACTCTTTGTATCTTATAGGAAAGTCTAAATTTTGAGGGCTGAGGCTGACTTGTATTTCTCGACAATTTCTGCCTGTTAAGATGTTCTTATGGTGTTCTTTAAGTTACAGTATGTCCATAAATCAGTGTGCGCATGAAACATTCCGAATGAGCATTATTCGCTGTAATGTGTTATTAGAGGTACCTGAGACAAGCTTGCCCATCTTATTCTAGTCAGTGCTGCGTACAAGATATCGTGCCAGCCTACTCTCAGCATTTGAGTTATAGACTAAAGGTTTTACATTTTATATTACCCATATTCACGCTGCTCATTTTAGAAAACAAATTTTCAAAATAAAAACGTCCTTTCGGAACTGACTCTTAGCCTGGGGTATGTTCTTAAACTTTAGGTCAATCTCAGCCTGAACGTTCTTGTAAAAAAGGCCATTTTTACGTCTTAAAACTAGCTTGAGCGACACAAGTTTGAGCGTAAAGTCCCAGCTAAAGTTGTAAACATTGTTGTACAACATTGTAGTGTTGTTTAACAATGTTGAACGCGCGACGCAACATAATTTAACATGACGCCAATGTTCATCCAACAAACAATGTTGGTCACTGAACATCAACTAATTAGCATGGGATGCTTAAAGTTCAAGTTAACATTGTTGAACCAACAGATATTGTTTAACAAAGTTAGAAGGTTCAACATTGCTATATAACATTTGTTGGCTCAACAATGTTGGAACATTTAGCAACCCAGCGTGTTACGTTCAACCAACATTTTTTGTTTGATTGTTGGCGCGATGCGAAACGACTTCAGTCGCACGTTCAACATGGTTGTACATCAAATGTTATTGAACATTGCTGGGAAGTTTCGTTTCACTGAAATGTTAAGTCGTGGCTAAAAAGTCCAGAGTATAATCGGCGAGAACAATTGGGAAAATCGAATAAAATGGGGACAACCTTGCTCGGAGATGAATTATCTGTCAGTGATTGCGCCTTTTTTGCGTTTGTTAAGAACTTTATCAAACACGAAGAAGAGTGTCTCATCCAATTTCCAAACTCTGAGAAGTAGTTTAAAAAAAACGAGTCGCAGCCGAGTTTTAAAACCAACTTTGAGATGTTGGAGATCGGATGAACCACTATTTTGAGTGTTTGATATAGCTTCTCAAACCATTAATCATCTTTGCACAGAAATTCAAAGAAAAAGTTCACCAAGTTTTATGACAGTTAAGATCACTTTTCCAAACCTCCTTCACGATAGTAATTTCCTTTGTTTTCACTTCCTGGGTTGTTAATGAGTTTGAGAAGTATATCAAACACGAGAAGGTGTGTTTCATCAGATATCCAAACACTGAGAAGTAGGTTGAAAAAACGAGGCGCAGCCGAGTTTTCTTTTAAACGACTTGGAGGTGTTTGGATATCTGATACAACACCCTTTCGAGTGTTAGATATGGATTCTCAAATGATCAATAATTCTTGGAGAAATTCAAGGCTGAAGTTGGCAAAATCTTATGGTAATTAGGAACACATATCAAAACCATGATCACAGAAGTGATTTTCTTTGTTTTCTTTTGATGAATTAATGATAAGTTTGAGAAGTAATCTTGCCTTTCCCAAAGAAGTAAAATTGAACTATTCTACTAGTTTCCAATATCTCTTCCTTATCACGTTGCCTTTTTGTCCTGTTCTCTCTTTCAGTCCAAACTTGGTGCAACATTTTTAGCAAACAACACAGGTCGTATTTTTAGAATAGCCGTGCAATGTCGCAGCCAGCAAGAAATAAACGTTTCCGCCAACAGTTCGTCGTGTGTGATGTTCAAAGTCGAAGGGAGAAAAGAATGTAAGTATATTTAATGGATATTTCTTTTCTTTTTTTAAGATATCACTATCAACAATTTAACTATAAAAAATTGCGATAATGTTGAAAACTTTAAGAAATTTAAAAACATCTTGGTTTAAAAGTTTAAAAAGCGACGACGTTTCGACGTTTGCTCAACGTCATCATCAAGTCAGTGATGAGCGAAATGAAAATGAATATAAATGTATAAGAATTCCTTAGAGACAAATAAAAGCGAAAATATGTGATCATTATGAAGTATTCGCACGCAGAGTCAGGTAAAGAGTTTGGCGCGAATAGAGTCTTTCTGAGTATTTAATTCAGGGTTCAATTCCTTAATGAACAACATCTCAAAGATCAGGCAGTCGAACTTTGATCTGCATTTCTTTAGAACAGAGGATTGCTTGTCGGCTAAATCAGCCTTCGATAGATCCTTTTGTTCAAGGTGCCTCCCGATTGCAAAATATTTGTGTTCATTAATGCGCTGGCTTAAATGACGAGTGGTGTACCCGACATAATCTGCTATAAAGCGATGAGAAATCACTCCATTCTGATTTGATTAGAGCAGTTATAAGCCTACTCAGCACTGAATTTTATATCTTTTGCTCATTATCTTTTTCTATTTATTCAAAGTCTTATTAAGATGTTCAATGCAAAGGTAAATATACTTTAACAGCATAAATGTAGCATATAAACAATATGTTGTCACGGAATGGCCCATCATTATACACTTGCCAAGAATAGTGTAGCCTCTGGCGTGACAAGCGTAGTTCAGCATAACACTGAATAGTGCGTTTCCCGCGTGAGAACATGACAAAACTGTCTAAAAAGCTTGTCTTTTTGGGACGGAATCATTCCAAATTACAAACACCCTTAATATGGAGCAGCTATCATTTATAACCCTCTCTTGTCTCTTTTCAAGGTCCGGTTCCTCAGCAGAATCCTTCAGAACCTTCAGCAACTTTGCCGCAACCATCTGTAGGTGCCATCGTCTCAACAACGGGAACTCTTCCTCCACTGCCGTCCACCACCGCAGAACCAGCAACAACGGGAACGCCTTCTGAAGTTACTAGCGAGGTAACTGAAACGACTGGTGTCGACATGCAGTTTCCTTATACTATGCGGTAGCCAATAAGTTCAGTACAATTATTTTGTTGTGTTGCAGTCAAGAGAAATCAAAAGATAACTAACAACTATAGCGCTTTCTGACAAAAAGTGAAGTGCTACGAGTGCTGCGAGCAGATGCTCTGGCAGTGAAGAGTGGCTGACACATTTGTCGGTGATTTGTTTGACTCAGGAGACACTTTAATTCAATAAACAAGCGTGATATAGCGTGGCTGAACTTGTACGGATTACATTTCCGAAGCGTAGGATTTCTGAACAGTGGGGGATTCTCGCCGAATTTTGTGAATTCGTGTTTGATTTTCGGTGTCATTCTGTGTGGTGCAATGAAGAGAAATAAAAAAAAATAAATAAATAACAACCACAACAACAACAAAAATAGACTCAGGATATCCCTTCTAGTCTAGTACTGACATAAGATTAATATCCACCATTATGAATTTGAGGGCGTTTGCCTCACATTACACCATCCAAGACAGGATTAGTCACTAAACAGAACAACAGCCCGTTGCAGGCGTTCAGATGCAGAAAACCGGCGAAATGGAAACAAACTATGATAAGGGAAACACCACATATCATAATAATCTGATTGACAAATTTATTCTTGAAATCGATTTATATTTACTTTGTATCTTCTCACAGGCAATCCAGACAACTGTGCAAACAGAAACGACTGAAGAGGTAGACCCCTTTAGTTAACTAACTTGAAAACTTGATCTCAAGAGCGCAATCGCACAGTTAACTACTGACCTTGAGGAAAAGATAATTATGCCCTAGCAAAAATACTCGCGCTCAAATCTAGGCCAAAAAAGATTCATTTGTTTAGATGTGTTTATTATCCTTCAAATAACTTCTCTGAAAGTCCGCGTAGGATAGTGGGTCGAGACGGGTACGACCTGCACAGGTCTATCGATAACAAGGCGATGTCTTCGTCTGTTATAGAGCAAAAGGTCTACTATCTTTAGTTTTCAAATAATTTTCTTTCATGATTTACTATTGTATCGACACGAGGTCTGAAAATAGAAGATAACACTTCCTGAATATTTAACAGTTATTCCACGAATGCACATTGGATAACAACCAGGCGCATAGTGCCGAGTTGGCTATCATCGCTTATTAAAAACAAGCAGGGAATATCGTTGTATCTTACTGATTTCATTTTGTAAGAATTAGCAGAATACGCGCCATGATTTCTTGCCCGTTATTTCTCGGGCATGGTATAACGGCTAATATTTGGTGACCGCTAAGCCAATTAAAACTCTGGAATTACAGTTACAGTTTTTGTAACATCACAGTGTACAGTTTTAGTTGGGGCACACAAAGGAAAGTTTTCATGGATCATTACACTTAATATCTTTTCTTTTCTAGGCTACTGATGGTCAAGGCGTGAAGGGTGATCAAGGAACCAGAAAAGTAAACAAGAAAAACACGTTTATTATCGCTGGAGCCGTGGCTGGAGGCATTCTGCTAGTCGCTTTGGTTCTTCTTATCTTGTGGCGATGCAACAACCCCAAGTAAGAATTTATAAAAGCAATATACGTAGAAAAGATAAAATATGAATCTTATGACGATTGTGGGACAACGGTCTCGTGGCAAGCACGTGCTATGCCATTCATTTGGGCTGATTTAGCAACAGAACGGGAACGTCATTTGAGGACGCGAGAGCACGAGGAATAGTGTGGAGGCGAGTATATTTCGACTATCTATTTTCTTGATGCGCGCGCCGTTGTTAACTGACCCTTACATCCTGCCACGTGTCAGAACTGAACGTCATAAACGCTGTTTTGTGAATAGATACCTTTTCAATTTTATCTAACTGTCTTTGCACATTTGTCAATAGTTTGTGATAAGTTCTTTTCATAGTAGTCAGTTATATGAAATTGTAAGTCCAGACGTATGACTCTGGTCATGTTTCTTTTGGCATTTGTTAATAAAGAATTCATTCGTTCCCGTTCTGTTGCTAAATCAGCCTAATTAGGTACATTTGTGGCAAGCGTCCTGCGTACTGTAAGGATCCGTAATATCGAAAGCGCCGTGTGATCTCAAGGATAGCTTAGCTTAGTCTCTTCTGCCCCGCTGGGATAGAGAGCCGGCTTAAAGATAAAAAAGATGGTAAATTTTTAGCTTGGTAAATGAAATAAAAAAGATCCAATTTTCACAATGTCGCGAACATGGACCACGAAGGGAATCGAAGCCTTGACCTTTCATACATTGGACGGGTGCTCTTAACCACTGAGAAGTCGTAGCGAACTAGGTCAGTTATTAGGTTCATATGGGACATGCGCAGTGCTAGGACCACCAACCTCGAAAGCACCGTGTGGTGGTGAAAGAAAGAAAGAAAGATGGTTTATTGTAAGCTCGGTAGATAATTAATAGGGGGAAGGTTGAGGAGAGGGGGAGAGTTTGTCATGCACTAACTCTTACTTCTCCTTGGGAAACAAACAAGCAAACAAAAACCGTGCATCAAACTCAACTGATTTTTGTTTCATTTTCAGAAAGCGACACAATCCACATCATCGCTTTTCGGGTAAGTTATTTTGTACTCAATCACTGTTGTAATCACCAAATTAAACTGCTGATCGGTAATAATGAACGTTTAAACAACTGAACATTTAAAAGTTTGATTACAGGAGAGGAGGTGCTTTAGGAGAATCTGTGCGCGTTTGCCTGCTTCCTTACTTCTGATTGGTTCTTTGCAAAGTTTGTCTCCGTGGTAACGTTTGGAGTCATTTTGGATTACAGTTAGCAGAAAACTGTTGTACCTCCATTGGCACCTGCATATCTAGGTCATATAACATTGTGAACGAAAGCTAGGGTACATATAGGGGGCCGACAGCTTAAATCAGAGCGGTGGTAAAGTTAAACCTTCAAAGAAGGATGTTAATGTTTGAAAATATTCGGTCTAACAAAGTCTGTTTGCTTTGTAGGCTCGATTTCCAGCCCAATCTCACAGGTAAGTTATTATGAAACGATAAACCCATCACGTTTTGCTTACACTTAAACTGCAAAGACAAGATTTAGTTATTCTTACTAGTGAGGGCTATAATGGCCGGATTGATCAGGTCTTCTAACCTCTACACCTCTTTAGTAATCATTAATCGGTTTGATTAAGTCATTTTACTTTCTAGTTAATTAGTTAATTAATTTATTTGTATATAGTATTAATTACCTCTTTATTCTGGAAAGCCCATTTGGGAGGAATAAAGTATTTATGTATGTATTTGCCGTGAAAAGTAATAGTCCAGCTGTTAAGACAAAAAATTAAGGGAATCATGCGTTTTGTGATGAAAGCATGAAACTTTCCACAAATGTTAACCATAAGATACTGAACAATCTGGGGTTATAGAGGCATCGCTGAAAAATGTTCTGAAAGGAGTGATCGGAGGTCAAGGAAAAACGCGGACTCAGCAGTTTTTGTTTGATTTTTTCAGCGTATATTGTCAGTAGGGTTCCTTATCAATTTATAAGGATAAATGTGGAAAAACAATCTGTTCATATTTTTACAGATGAGTCGCAACTCCATACCAGTCTACACGGACGCAGGTCATCTGAGCCCAATGGCGACATACATGCGGACAAATAGCATGGGTTAGTATCCAAGCTGTACACAAGATGGAGTAAAAGATACAAGAGAGATGAAGAACGTCAAAAATCTTTCAGAGGGCATTAGTTGATGGAAGTACCTGAGTGTTTAATAAGGGCCAAATCAAACTTATCAGGGCACCCATTTCGATCTCCATCGATCGTGCGCTTTTTTTGCACTGCACGGGATTCAGCGAGATAGAGAAAGCTCTCTGACTGAATGATAGATGAAGAAAGTTGAACATTTGTGAGAGGGTGTTAGTTGATGGGAGCACATGAAAGTTTAATTTAGGCCAAATCAGAGCATGACTTTGAACCTCCATCGATCGTCCGCTCTTTTTGCGTTCGCGAGTCAGGGAGATGGAATAAAAGCTCAAACTGGATAAGAGAGAAAGTTTGAACTGTCATGGCAAACCCGCACGAAAACCAATGGTCAGTAGTGTTGCTCTACACGTGCGTTATACATGATGTTTCTTAGTTGCGTCTTCTTCAGCAAAACAAGGCATTGAACTATCTATACCTTTGGATATACCTACGCAAAACCAAGAGATAAACCTTATACTGGATATTAACTTTGACGCTTAAGTTTCCTTTTCTCTTTTAAATTTTAATAAGAACTTTGGCGTTTCCAAAGTTGAACTTAAAAAAGTAAAAGAACTCATTAGAAGGCGATGACCTCGTTGAAGGGATTACGTTATTATGTTCTCTTCAGTACCTCGCCGTGACCGCAATCCATAACATAGTATAGAAGTGTAGTCTCTCAAACGTATTTTTCGTTTGTTTCCGTGTTTTCAGACAACCCAACCTACCGCAGAGGCTCAGATGGAATCATTCTCGGTCCAGACTTCAAAAGAGGATCTCTATACTCCGATGGCTATCCAACCAGTGCTCCCCCCAGGCCTCCTATGAGTAAGCGCAGCAGTATGAACGGTCACGTGAACCCAGCTATGACTCTAAGGGAGGATATTGTGACCATGAATCCCCTGTATGAAGGACAAGTGATTGAGCACAAGGATCTGGACGCTTTGAACTGCAGCGATTTTGCAGTCCACCCAGATCAGATTGTCTTGGAGGAACGAAAGAATCCACATGGTAAGCACACAAAATAGAGAGATTTTTGTTTGGCATCTGTTAGTATCCATTAAACCTCAAGTTATTAACAAGATGGTCAAGACGTATGTCCATGGTTTTCCACAGAGTTCCAAGAAGAAACCTATGACTGCCCTGAAGAAATCCTTAAAGGTAAACCTATGACGTCTACACCAGTACCAGTACCAGTGTACTACGTGGTGGACGATCCCTACCCAGACAGCATTTCGAACACTTTTAGAAGTGGACCGTACGGCAGAGGCCGCCCAGATGGGCACGTTTATGATGAGCCTGAGACAGACATCTCAAGACGTTCCTATGTTGTCAGTAATCCCCATGGTAAGCACCTTTAGAAAGTCATTTGAGGCCGTATTGGCCAAAATCTCCTTCGCAGCCGTTGTTTGAGCTCGTCACGCAACGTGCTCCCTCCCCGGGAAGGGAGCGCGTTGGGTGACGAGCCCAAACAACTGCTGCAAAGGAGACTATATTGGCCATGCAAGACTGCAGACTGCTTATTTTAAAACGGAAGTTAAAAAACAACACTCGTGGCGCTAAAATGCCTTCGTGATTAATCACGTACTAAAAGGACTAACTGACAATTAAAAATCGCGAAGATCAACAATGACATATTGACAGCTCCAAATTAGTTACGACTCACAAAATTATAACTAACGTTACTGTTATTTCCCGATACAGTAATTAACAACCGGGCCGGGTTTGGGCGTGAAGTTGGAAAGCTTTGAATGCACCGTTCATTATATAAAAATACAAGCCTGCTAGACTTCATCACATGATTGATTTCTTAAAGGGGAAGTATCACGAAAATTTGATGTCATTTCAATACCCAGAAATGTTTGTCTGAGAACAGAAACAAAAAATTATTGTCTAGTTTTGTTATAAATCATCACCCCAGTGCAATAAAACTGTCGATTAGTGCCTCTGGCCAGAGACAGAGTAGGCCGGTATGGATTGAAACTTGAAAAATATTAGGCTAATGTTTTTCAAGTTTTCGTATTTTTGTTTCCAAAATGCGCTAGAACAGAGTACGTGTTGTTCCTGTCAGGAATTGAGTTGATTACTCTCCTCTCGTTGTTCTAGAATTATTTTGTAGCAAAGTGAAGGTGTTATTTCACCATTTTTAACAAAAGAGGTCAAAAACCCCATGATACTTCCCCTTTAAGAAGCTTGCTTTAGAGGTTTCTGAGCCATAGAAATCAGTTTAGGGTGAGAGGTTACAGGAGCAGCAAAAGGTTTGAAGGGAGGGCATGTGTGAGACAACGTATTCATCTGTAGCATGTAGACGTCTAACAGAATCAGCGGCAACAAGACCGTGCAAAATAGACCCGATGCAAGAGAGACTATTTCACAAAAGAGAAACGGACATTTGCTACTTTTTAAATCCCTTGGAATTCCTTTGAGTCGCTCGAGAAAGACGCCTTTAAAGTGACAATTACATCGTATTAGCTATATTTTTAGTTCTACTTTTTTACTCGAAGGGTATGAGCAGATTTATAGGGCTAGTATTTTAAACAAAGTCTAACTTAGGCCGTGGCTTAAGACAATCAGTAGGCCTCCAAAGTGTTTTATATTAAGAAGATAAATGGTTTTCTAGTCTGGGATGCAAGCCTTCTTGCTACAATCAACAACAGCCGATGTTTAGATATGATTAGTGGCAAAATTGAAAACGGCTTAGAATGTTCAGTTCAGTTCCGTTTATTGTTTTGTACATACGTTTTGTTAAACATACGTTTTGTTAAACACCGTCTAAACCATCTTTCAATAACTGACCCATACAGTCAGTAGCGACCAAATAAGAGCTCGCGATTGCTCATTTCCAGGTATAGTTAACAAGCTGTACGCATTGTTATCATCATTATCTTTTGTTTGTTTCAGCCGGAGCCTTTTCTCACGAGTACGACGAACCACCACGTGATGACGAACGGATGACCATACGCAGGCAAAGCAGTCCTAATCACGGCATCTTGAAAGTTGCATCAATGGCACCTAGCAACCAGCGATATCCCTCACAGTCAGACTATGACGACGGGCATATGCAAGTGATTTAATTACGGAGAGCGAGAACATTTCACCAAGAGAGAGAGAGAGCTTGTAAAACTGGGAAAAAGTAGTGTGAAGATGTTTGTAAAGAATAGCTTTGTATTTGATTGTCGTGAAACTAAACCGCTATCGACAACTGCAATCGCTAGCATGCCACGAAGCACATAAAATCCAGTCAATCAAATAGTCCAGTTTTAGCTTTCTATTCGACCCACTTAATAAAATACAATCTTAGTGCGTTCTGATTGGTTAGAGTACATTGCCAGCCAAAAGCCATCGAAAAGATGTTACATACGGATGGTCAAATCAACTCGATTTTACAAAAGACCGCGCGAATATTTTTTTAGGGAAATGAAGTGGCTGCAATAACAATATAGTCATTTTTGAGCATTTAGCGGGTTATAAGATGGGTAATATTTTAACATTAACATGAGCAGTGTTAACAAAATTTAGGAAGTTGACCTCGCCACATATTTTTACAGTAGAGGAACAACCCCCTCACCATTATCCCCTTAAAAGTGCCATGATTGGTAAATTTTTTGTGTTAGTTACAAAATATAGTTTATGAAAATTTAGGCCATCTGGGACTCAATGCGAGCGACATTCAAACAAACCGGGTACATCCTATTGGCAGTCTTCGTTGCATGAGCCACGGATTCGGAAAATTGGGTGACCGCTCGCTACGTTATCGAGGCCAAAAAAAAAAACAGATTTTTGCGATCGAGTATTTTATTATCGTACAGAATACGTCAAACGCGACAAACGGATATAGAGAGCTTTAGCAACGAAAATTAAAATTAATTCGCGTTTTTTAAATCGTCGTCGCGATTATTCCAAATCGCTTTAAATGTCAAATGTAGGTGAAATTTCCTGGAGTTGAATTTTTGAAGACCGCACCCAAGTTTAGAAAGAGACAGAAAAATTCGTCGTTGTGTATTTACGTCCATTATAAAACGTCTCATCACGATATTTCACGTCCTAGTCGTACAGTGACGGCAACGAAATGCACCAAAAGGTTTAATGGTCTTTAATGCACGTGTTGTTTTGGTTATTAAGGCTAATGCTGTTTTGACATTCTCGTTGCCGTGGCCGTCGTCGTTGCTAAAGCTTCCTATGATCTTACAGCACTTGTCGTATTGAAAGTTGTTATATTATCAATTGCATTCAAGAGTTAACTTTTTAATAAACTTTTATTAAATACATTATTAATAATTACCAAGTATGTATGTAACTAAGCAAAGAAAGTACAGCACAGTGAAGGTGAGCGTACAGAGATGCCAGCGCGCCATTTGAGTGATTTTGGATTGGACGGACTTTTTACGCGTTGAAGATTGATATCAAATAATTATGAGTAATGTACATAAATTAAAGCTATCAGTTCTGTTGAATTAGATTTATGGTAATTTTGGTGAAAGAAATGACAAGATTGTAAGTGGTATTTTTGATAATATGATGTGACCTTAGTATCTCGTCTTTAATAATGAGATACTTGAAAAAGGATGTATGTGACAAATAATGACTGGTTAAAAGGCTAATTAAAACCCTTTATCGATAGCCAGGTCTGATTTTGTCGTGCTCTGTCGGACACAGCTACGGGTATAACCCAATGACCAGCCATTTGATAAAATTTTAAGTAATAGCTACCTGGAATAAAGTTCTAATTTTCGTTATAATAGACTTACCACGTGATATCACATGGGTGATTTTCAGCAATTTGATTGGTTCCTCCAAAGCTCCAGGTATACGACTCAATGCAAATTAGGGAGGTCTTCTTGGGGTCAACGGCATTTTATTCTGTGTTTGCGTACATTTAACGGCACCCAATCAGGCAATTAGTCAGAATTCATCAGAAGGTATTGGCTACAACATAAACAAATAATCACCCTTAAAACATAATTCCCAGTTGCTGGCCAAAATGCATCTCAGTACTCTCAAGAGAAACATGTACGAAGTTTCGTTCCCCAGCAAGGACTCAGAAAGAAGGCAACCCAACTATACATCACACAAATGGTATAGCGGGCGTGGTGGAAGGTCAAAATTTGCATGGGCAAGGGGGAAGGGGGTGGAAGGAGCAGTAGAAGAGGAGCTGATGGAGGGAGAGTGCATAAGCAGAAGTTGACTGCCTCCCAATTTACAGAACGTATTTTGTTTCCAAGCATTAAAACATCTCTTCCAGCCATCAGTATAGCTATCCCTAATAATTCATCTTTCCCAGCCAGCTAAAAAGCCCTCGTGGAACACTTCTGTTCGGTGCCTCAGTACATTACCAAAACAATTATTTCACGAAATGAATTGAACAAAATGCCAACTGAGTGCGCCTTCCACTCAACTTCTCAATGTCGTAAAATAAGCGTGGATGGACTGCCTTGAGAAAGGCTGCGCGGAAAATTGCGGAAATTAAGAACACCGCAAAATTTCAAATAGTTACCCAAGTAGCTCCTACAGGTGTTTTTGGTTTGCATCCTTTCGTGACGCGTGGCCCTTTGCTAAGTAGTGCCCGGTTTTGGTTTTCTGTTAAACGTTTTGCAGAAGTTCTCTTATTTTTTGTATTCAGTGTCCAACTCTATGCGTAGAATATTCATGCTTAAGTTGTACAGTCAAATCCCTTTGTTGCGGCCCCCCTCGGCCTCGGGATCGCGAATTAGTGTCCTTAATAGGGAGACTCCTTAAAAATTTATTTCAGTGAAACATCTGCAATATATTTTTGCCGGGAATTTATCTGCTGTCCGTATTATCGGAGTCTCCGTAAGAGCGAGGTGTCCGCAAGGCGACAGTTGTTTGTACTAGGTTTACAGCACGATTTCGTGACCGGAACCGGAAAGAACTGTTTTACTGCTTTAGTCATCGCCGACATCGCCGTACTGTCGCTAACATCGCTTGCATTTTTGTCATTTTTTGAAATATCAGTTTAGAATTTTAATTAAATACTATTCAACTCCGTAGAAATTGCTTTAGAGCCGCTATTTTCCAATCAAGTCGCCGCAAGATTTTATTTCATGATAGTCACGCAAAGCAAACATACCGTTGAAGCGTCACTGATGCACATCCTTGAATAATGTCAATAATTACCTGAATTTAACAGAGAAGCTCAGTTGATGACCTATTCAGAACTAGACTCAGTGTTGCCATCGTAAATTGGAAAGTGCAAACGTACAAATATTTTCGTGTAGCATTCGGTTTGTTTTCGCCTAGCAAAGGTACTTGTAGTCAATCGGTGTAGTCAATTTATATTAGGCGGCATTGGCTTAAATCCGAGCAAGATTTGTTTAGATTCTTCGCAATTCGTTGACACAAAATGGACACAGGAGAGACTGAAGACAACTCGGCGTCCCTGTACACAGAACGAGTAAGGCTTCTTCCACATAGAAGCAGTGCTCGGGGGTCTGTGCTAGCTACTTGCGTTGCTGTTCTTGGAACTCTCAGCTTCGGATATTGCCTTGGTTATTCGTCACCAGCATCGTATGATTTAAAGACAGCCTCGAACAATTCTACGATTCGTTTGAGCAATTCTCAAGAATCTTGGTTTTCGGTATGTTCACAAGTAATATTATATAAGTAAGTTGTAATTTTCTTTATTTTGACTTAATTGCCACCGGGATACAAGTTTCAGTTCCGATGTTTCGACCTTACCGGCGGAACATCATTTCGTTGTCATATTCTATATCCCGTTACAAATTATTTCTAATTGAAACTGGTCATGTGTATTAAAAGTATGCAACTTGGGGGGAAGTGAAATGGTGTAAAATGCCGAAATTAGACTGCGTGGCAAGCGTTTCGTGGGTTTTTGTTTGCGTTTTTCACTCGGTCAAAAGGCGAAAACCGCACAAAACCCCAACGGAAACGCCAAGGAGGATTGGAACCCAGGTCCAGGCTGCTTTGCGCGTAGCATTTTAGAAAATTTTCAAGTCTTCGATCACGCTTTAGGAAGAAGTCGAGTTTTGTGGATTTTTCACGTCGTTCTTCTGTCGTTTTATTTGGACATATGGAGCGCAAAAAGGTAAGTTTCGATTGCTTATGATCTCCTCTTTTCTATTATTTAAATTTTGGGGCCAGAAAAAGTTTCGGAATAGTTGAATATTCCGGATAAATACAGTCCGTGTATTCGACATGATTGGCGCGTAAATTTTTATGGAAAAAGCCTCTTGAAAAAAACGTTATATCACAAGTTTGATTGGAGTTTTTGACATAAAAGCAACAGTACGTTACAGAAGAATAAATTATGGATTAAATGAATGCAAAGGTCGCAAAAGGTCGCGTTGTATTGTCTTTGGTCGAAGCCATTGAAAATCCCTTTGTTTTTGCCCCATGAACTGTGTAATGTATTGTAATGTATTCAATATGGGATGGCGCGCTTGTAGCGTGATTGCTAATTGACGCATTCCTTGAGTAGTATTATCGGAATTTTTGGCTATTGCTGTTTCAATTTACGTAGAAATGGGTCTTCTTTGTTTTTCAGTGATGTCTACTCCCACAAAACAAAATAAGAGATGCCACGTCGCGAGTGGTCGGACGCCAAATGAGAAAAAGAAGAATCGGCCAGAGCGGAATGCTGGTTCACGGAAATCGCTCGCTTACGATTCAGTTGAACGGAATAAAGAGGTTTGTGATTTACCTATTCTTGACCCTTGAATCCTGAGCGATGGTTATGTGCTTGATTCGAAATTTCACCTTTTTATTCCTATGTCTTTCTAGTCGCAGTCACCTTCACCTTCTCCATGTATCAGGGGAGTTTTGCAGAGGACGATGGTAGTTACTTCTCCTCGAACTCGAAAGAGTCCTGCAAAGAGAATTGCTTGGACTGAAGTAGAAGACCGTGCAGCTGTCCAATTTATTGCCCTTCATAAAGACGAACAGGCCTCTGAAAGTGAGTGGCCAGCCATGAGAGCTGAAACTGACTACTGGTCTTTGGCTGCAAGATTTATTAAATCGGCTTCTGGGAGTAAATACCTTCGCAAAGGTAAATTAAACCTTTCTTTCATTCTCTTTCTCTCTCTCTCTTTTGTCTGTAAAAATTCCATTTAAATGTCAATTAAGATTGATGTTAAAATTCTTAATGTTGTTGTTGTTGTTGTTGATTGCCTTCGAAGTACAGGTTGCCTTAGTCTGTAATAATATTTGATATTCTTTGTATATTTACTCACTAGGTTCACTGTTATTTGATTTTTATAAACTGTGCATTCCTCTCAGATCACTTGACTCTACCTTAGTCAAACAGGAGAAAACCCACATGAGATTTTGAATAGCACTCACTTATTTCCTCACTTATTTCTGTTTCATTAGACTCATAAATGGAAAGCAATGGCAATAATTAAATTAATGTTATTATCTTCACAGCACAATCAATTCGACAAAGAGTGGTCAATGTTTTGCGTACCAAATTCAAGACTGTTGATGAGGCAGAGGATGCATATGGAATTTCAGTGAATTCGTACTTGGCAAGCCCTTCTGGTAAGGAAAGTGTCCCTGCAGCAGACAAAGAAAACGAAGTTCCCTTTTCTGCTATTCCAGAGAAAGCAATGGATACTGTAAACAAGTTAACTGGTAATCAGCAGTCAATGCTCGTTATTAACATTGTGCAAAATCTACCTGTGCCACTTCTTCAGTCTACACTACAGAAAATGTTGGCTAATGTTATTGAACGTATGTGCGTGTCAACTGTAAAGGATCTACTGTCCTCATTGGCCAAGATAGCTTCTCGTGAAGCACTGCTCACTGTTGCAGACAGTCTTGTGTGCAGTGTCGCATCAAAGACTGGGCTTTCTTGGAATGTGAGAGGGTTCCTGGACATTGCCTGTAGAGCCATGCGTGAATTGGAGGCCCATGATAAGCCCAATGTGGTGTATTTCTTGTGCCATTGCATTGCTGACAAGAAAGAGGATGGCAAAACACCTATCATGCCTCTGGATCGCATGCCTTTTGGATTGATCCAATATCAGCTACAATTCTTCAGTGCAACACACATTTGCCAGGTGATATGTTAATCTTGAGTGTCTTTTAAGATATGCCTTTGGTCTGTTTCAAACTGCAATTCCTTTTAGGTAAACCTTGCAGACCATTGTTGTCTCTCATGTGTTTTTTTTTTTTTTTTTTTTTTTTTTTTTTCACTTGAAAATAATTTCAATTGGTGATTTTCTTTATACAATATTCCTAATCTGATAAATCGCAGGGTTGTCATTAGAAGTTGGGACCCGGGTACCAGTACCAGGATTCACAAGAGTCAGTACCTACCTACTATCAAACTGAACACAAAGAAACCCACTTCAAGTGTAATTTTCTGCCCAGCTACTCTCCTATAGGTGCCACCCACTTCAAAACTTAGTGAAACCATTCTATTTTACTTTTGTGTTTTCAACAGATTAGAGAACCAGACGACTATAGGATGTGGCGTGAGACCATGGAGTCAGAGTTTGGAGGTGGCAAGTTTAAGCGCCTTTTCCGGGGGCCAATGTGGAGCTCATGTGAAGAAAAAGATATTGGTGTTCCTCAAAAGGTGTGAAACAGAAATAAAAACTGAAAATTATTGTAATGATTCATTTCTCTCTAGTTGACATAACAATAACAATAACAATTATTTCAATAACACAGTAATTTATGAATGTGTATTTTTATCATTGTTATTTTCTATGTTGATGATTTAATATTGTGAACAATGTACAATAATTATTAAGTAATTTGAACTTTTTGTTTTATGTATAGCTGTTGATTTAATTTTCTATTGGGCATGAAGTTTAATTCTGTTTTATTGTCATTTCCTTTTAAGGCGAAGGTCAATGTAGCTTGTATTAGTACAAGGACCCAGAATAGAAGGAACCAAAGTTCGCAATTCACCGGAAAGCCTGAAATTCAGGTACTAATAGAATCATTATTTGGTAATAATTAATATTGTAGTCTGATGATGAGTATTAGTTGGTGGTTGTATATTGACTCTCTTGCAAGGATGTACTTACTGCGTAATGCTAATATGCATAATGCTTATCCTGTACAGATAAATATTATTATTATACATCAGACTCACTATGAAAAATCTGATTTGTTGAGAGCATTCAATCAATTTACAATAGCTTTTGAACGTGTTATGATAAAGGCAACATCTGCTGCAGATATTGCATTTTTCATGTCAAGTTTAAAGTCTGTCGGGTTACCTAGCCCTTGAAGTGTTCTCTTCAGAACTGACAAAATGGGTTTAGCTGTTTAAAAAATGTGTAATAAAACAATTATTGAATTCGGTTTTGCATGATATCAAAAATTATCAAAATTGAGGCCTGTTTTGGTAATACATGATATGCTCAACCTCATTGTTTATTATCAGCATGTTAATATTTCTGGAAATAAATGTTTCTAAAATTAATTTTTTAATATTAAAATTGGTTAACATGTAGTTGTTTTTCAGCATAGCTTGTCATCATTCATTGCCTAGAGTATACTTAGTTTAAATAATTTTCCTTCTCAGGTTGCAGCTTTAAAGGAACTAAAAACTGCTAATCCAGAAGGGCGTTTCTGGATCAAACTAGATGGAACCGATACGAAGGCTGCGCTTCTTGAATCCATGAGAAAAGAATGGAATGGTGACGTGGACCTTGGCGATGGGAAGTTGCAAGCTCTACGACAGGAGTATGATGCAAGAAATGCACTTTTCAAAGAGGCACCAAAAGCTGACAGTCTTCATGGTCTCCAGCAGAGTATTACAACAGTGATTGATAGCATTGAAACAGACATAGAATTTTTAACCATTGGTCTAGAAAAAGCTATCAAACAGTTTCAAGATAAAATGCAAAAGGCAACAACTTCAGAGGAAACTCTTAGATGTTTAAACTGGGAGGTCGTCGAGTTTCAGGTTCTTCTGGAACAGAGTAACAACTGGCTGCAACTTCTTTCAGGTCTTCTTGGAGAGTTGGACCCAAATAATCCAGATCTTGCACCTGTAGTGGCAACTTTGAAAGACTCTCAGAGTGACATGTCTTTGTATCTGAGAAACATTTTTAAGAAAAAAAGGCAGCCAGCAGCGACCCATGTGCTAGTGTTGATGGTATCGGACGAGAGGAGACACTCGAAGCCATATGCTCTTCCTGTGCAGTACATCCCATACTACAGCTTAAAAGACCAGTACATTCGTGATTTTACTAAGGTTGTTAAGGAAAATATGGTCCAGTTAGGGCTTCGGGTTGTTGGTAAGTTATAATCAGAATGATTGGAAATGGTTTGCCTTTGGTTTTACTGCAGTCAGTTGTACTCACAACAGTTGTCAGACCTTTTACCTTGGATGGCAGTTCCTGGATTTCCACAATTGTTTCATTGTTTTGAACAACACTGGTTACAATATTGTACATATAAGTACCCATCAAATTGTAACACTTGTAAAGTTTTCTATGGGCAAATGTTGTAAATATTTCTCTTGCGATAGTTGCTATTACTTGGTAATGCTTGTATTACTTTGCTGTCAGTTGTCAACCACTTCCTTTAATTCCTAGGTACAGTGTCTGATGGTGAATTTTTGACATTGCGAACTCGTGGTGAAACCAGGTCTGTCCATATATGGCAGCTGATACATGATTCAAGGATTAGCGTGTCCAAACTTGGAAAGCAGAAACTACTGGAAATGCTGCTACTTCAGGGAGGTAAATGTAAACAACAGTTATACCAACTTTTATTGAAATGTTTACTTGTATGATAATATAAGCCAAGGGTATGTTGTTGAAAGTAGTTTTGGTTACAAGAGTAATAATTTAATTTATTATAAATTGCAGTAAACCCTGATGGGACACCAATTGTGAGAAGACCCAATAATGCCATTCCAAGAGAAATCATAATTGACTTATTCAACCTGCAAGTAAGGGATGGATTGAGTCTCCCAGATGCCATTGCACACATTCGTGGGTCCTTGATTCCTCCTGGTTACACCCCTTGGCCATTTCGACGGGATACTCCTGAGAGTATGCTTGATATGCTGAGATCCATTGTGGCAACCTACCAGTTCAGGCATACTGTGAAATCATTGAAAGAAGAATTTGGTGCTGACTTCTCACAACATTTGTATGTACCAGAAATTGATCCGGTCACAGGCACCCCACACCATGAACGTGGTGACCACAATCATGTACTCAAGAGAGTAGCAGGATGTACCAGGAATGGGAACTACCCTGAACTCAATTTCGAGGCATTTGTGGAGGCTATGCGTTCTCCCAACACAGGCCTTACGTACACCGCACTTGCAGGGAAAAGAAAGCAATCGGTGGTTGATGCTGAAAGACTCCTTTCTTATCACGTAGCAAAGTTCTTCAGAGAGAAGGGCTATGAAAAGGAGTACCAGTATGTGAATGTGATCGCTCAGTGGCATGAGGCATCTGATGGAAGGGGCATATCACAGTTGACAAGAAGCCATTACAACTATGAGATGTTGAACTACATTCTGGATGATTGGATGCCCTGGCATAAAGACGATTATGACTTCTCGAAGATTGACATCAACAGGTATTTTTATTACTGTACATAACAAGTGCAATATCAGTGATTGTTAACAAAATATTGTAATTTTGTAGTGGCTGCAGATCAATAAGCAAATAAAAAATTGGAGAGACACTGACAAATCATGTTTTCGATCTACTCATTGAATTTGTTTGCACACCTTTACTGATTTTAAGTACACAAGACAATACCTTTTTTTTGATGCTTGAATGTGGTGTTAGTCAAGTTCTCTTTTTGCCCACACATTTAATTTTTGTTGTTTTTTTCAAAGTATTTGTAAATATTATAATACAATTTGGTATTATACATGTATGTGCTGTCAAAAGTGTATGCACACGGGCAAACCATTATTTGTAGGCATTTGGAAATTGACCAATAAAAAGGAGGTCAAAATGTATTGAATGCTCATCATAATAGTTATTTACATTGCCTGCTGTTGTGCTATTTGTTTTATTTTGTATTTTAGACCAGTGGAATACATCAGAGGATTCACAAGAGAAGTAGTTATTGAAATTACTGGAAACATTGAAAGCCAGGAGCTGCGGAGATGCCAGAATAATGAAATTGGTTATCCTGAAAACCCTCGTGCAGGATCAACAGAGGACCTTGAGTGCTTTTTTGGTGTGGCACATTGCCGTTTGGGTAATGTTTTCACAGTGAAGGAGTTCAAAGACGATTGGCCCAAACTTGTGAGGTACATTATATTGCCTTAGTCAATAATGTTATGCACCCAAAGTTGGGGGAGGGGTAGTGGCCTAATGACTGCACTGGACTCTAGATTAAGTGGTCCAGGTTGAGTCCCAGCAGGGGAACTGAATGGTATTCTTGGATGAGACACATTACACGCATAGTGTCTCTCTCTACGCAGGTGTGTAAATGGGTACGGACAAATTTAATGCTGGGGGGGGAGGTAACCCTGCAATAGGGTAACATTCCATCAGGGGGGAGGGGTAGAAATGTAAAGTTCCAATAGCTCCCCCACTGGACTCACCCCTCTGGAAATTGCAAATGAACCCCTTCCCTTTTTTTTTTTTAATATTTTGATCTTCGAAAGCACCCCCCCCCCCCCCCCCTTGCCCTAGGAAATTTCTGTGGGAGGAGTACAAATAATTTTGGGAACTGCACCATACTCCCATTTATTTTTTGTGCAAATTTTACGAATTATTAATTATTTTTCTCTGTTATTTATTTCAGAGAAAACTCCAAACGCCTGAGTAGTGAAACCCTCCCATTTTACTATTGGACTGAAAATGATCGATTCAAAGAAGGTTCGCTGGATTCTTTTGATGTAATCCCTGGACAGGCAGATAGTGACAATGAACAGAATGATGAACACGATGGACAGGGGCCAGCACAGAATCCTCTGCGTCTTCACAGGATCCTGAGAAACCAAAGGGAAAGTGTTGCACACTTTGTCCCCAGTAGAGGCTTTCTCCCAGCAAGAAATGATCGTTCATGTAGACAACAACATCACCGCCCGAGGTCGGGTGTCCCTCCCCCTTCTGGATTTTTGTTTTCAATAGAGGAGGAAAATGAAACCTAATTCACTATAAGATTGAAACATTGGCCAAAACAATTATTGTTTTGGCCAATGTTTCAAGAAATTGTATACATTTGGAGAGAAAAATGTTTAACTATAACAAAGCTGTAATTTGATATTGGCTGTGTGCTTGCAAGTGTCAAAGAAGCATGTGTGTGAAAAAACAGTGCTATGTCACTATTGTCGACCTAAGCCTCTCAGAGGCATAGTTCAATGTCTTGAAGCATGATGTGGGAATGGACCTATGTTTTGGACGCATCTCACTGAAGCTGTGTACTATAATTATAAATGAGCTACTTTCATTGCATATAATGAGGCTTGGAATCTCTTAGAGAAAGAAGAAAAAGATGTATTTCTTCATTGTTATATATGTAAAAAAAGGTAGATCAAGTGTTAAAATTTCCCAGCTGGCAATGTAATTCTTGCCACTTACCAAGGAACTTACAGAGCTGCATTTCCTTGCGAGTGAAAGGTTTTCCATTTTTCAGAATCATTTTATTGTCTTGTTTGGAAGCAAACAAGTTGTACAAGAGATCATTTATGTAGACAAGTTTATTATAATTAAATATATGTATATGGTACATGTATACAAAGATACATCTATACAAAAACACTTAACCATTAAGCTATATAGCCCGCTTTCAACAAGAGTCAAAACCTGGGGTGACAGTGGGCGTACGTTCACATATGGGATCATTTTGGGGGGTGGGGGGAGGGAACAATTGCATTTGTTTAAAACCACATGCACTCATATCTGAGCAAGCACCCATTCTTGTCCCAGGTTACCACTCTTTTTGAAAGTGGGTTGTTTGAAGACATTATCCCTTAAGCCTGCCAATATACACTCTCTTTTGGTAAATACCCCTCCCTCCCCAGGCATGTATGATATACTTTATGGTAATCTTAAAGCTTGGGTGTGGATTGAGTTTCAGTGAAGAGAGTAAATACCGAAATAATTATTAATAAACATATTAAAGAAATGTGAAAACTAAGAACACTGATACATTTGAAAATCGTTGTCTTTTTCAATTTTAAGATTAAACAAGGCCTTAGTTGAGGAGGTAAAACCTGGCTTCACATAATTATCAGATACACATAAACAGTTAGTTGATGAGGTCGTTGTATTTGTAGCTGGCATCCGAGGGAAGCCAATTACCAATTTTTGAAATTAGCACACGGGGATGGTATAGCCAGTCATTCAGATCTGGAACAAACATAAATCCAATAAACTTGAATTCTACTTTTTGAATTTCATTGTTCCTAATTGCAACAACAACTTTCTTTAACTTTTCTTTAGGGATGTAGCCAATACGGGACCACTCATTGTCTGTGAACCCCTCCACTATAACAGCATTCTTATCCCTGATGTTGGTAGGCTCTGGGGTCACCCTCAGTTCAACACTTTCATTTTTCAGCTGAAGTTGTTTACATTTTCTTAAGGCCTTTTGGCAGTCTTCATGATAGCTGCTCCCTTTCAATGCAAAGTACTCAGTAAATTGCTCTGTTTCATCATAATCGCCCTGGGATTCTCCACCTGGTTGCTCAAATTGTTCGTTGTCACTTTCATCTGTCCCAGACAGCTTGGTCGCGTCGGTACTCAATTGACTTGCTTCTTGCGTGGTACAGTCATTTTCACTGAGCATGTCAACGATCACATTTCCGGTAGATGGGTAGCTTGAACAGTTACATTTACAAACTAACACATCTAGCCAAGGTATGTGAGGCAGTGGATCATCCTCCTCGTAATCCATCTTTGGTGAAACTTTAACAGGGTATGAACTGGGGACTAATCTTAAGTCCACAACAACAGATAATGTTCTATTTCTCACCTGTATAACAAGAAGGCATAAATAATAAGCAGAATACACATCATCCACATTATTGTAGTTGAGTTAATGTCTACTTGAATTATAAACATGATGAGTGTTCACTGAAATGCACATTTCAAAGGCATTTTGTATCACTGAGACAATAAATCTACACAAATAAATGGTGAATTGTTACACTTGAAATCTAAATATTTCACTTTATTCTATTCTTTAATCAAGACTAAGCTAATCCAAGAAACGAACCGACGAAAATGTAAACTAAATTTCAGCGTTTGAGCGTTTAAGCACTCAGATAAAGCTAGCTTTACTCTTTAGAAACAAGTGCGGACATGCGAAGTTACGAAAATTTTCGATCGCAAATTGATAAATATACAAAGATTGAGAGCTTCGCTAGCGCTGACTATAACTGCAAATGCCAAGAAAATCAATAAATTATTCACCAGGAAGCCTACCTTGATATCACAACTGTTTATCACTTCGACAAGGACTGGAGATGGCCGATCTTTGAGAAGGTTTATCGCTTTCTGCTGAAACAAGAAGCCACACATTCTTCTCTCGGCGATTTTGCCAGGGAAACTGACATGACCAAGAACCAAATTAATTTTTAAACAAGGAAACTGTTCCAACTGAACGCTTTCCTGAGCTCCAAGATCAATGCAATGAACATATATGAGGTTTTGATCACGAAAAGAAGGAGCGATCTGCGACGTGACTTCGATGAAATCCATAGCGAAATGAATTGATCACGTGATTGAAAAAAATGATAATATAGTTCAATTGCAATGCATCATGGGAACAGGGTCCAATCCTCCTTGGGAAACGCTATCGGCACAAGGGAACAGACGCATAAATTATTACTAATTATGCAATCATGGTCTCGCAGGAGGCTCTATATTTTAATATTTTAATATGAAAGATGAGAACAATGTCACCTGAGGTCACGCTTTCACTAGTCTCCTTCGCAGCCGCTCGTGACTCCGGTCTGCGCTGCTGCGAAGGAGACCATGCTTTCACAAACTCATTATTAGAACTAATTTTATTTGGCACTGTTAGGGAGGCATTAGGTCGTTCTCTTTCTCGATCATTCCCTTAATTCTCATAATCTGTACATGACTAATTGTAGCAACACTGCTTACGCATGGAGAAATTAGGACTAAGGTGTCGATCGCTTGCGGGGCTTTAAAGAGTGCAAGCCGAAATTGTGTCATGTGGGCATATTGTAAATGGAGGAGTTGTTTTGCACTGGACTGGACTGGACTGGATTTGTAAAAAATATTGACTGGATTTGTAGTCAAAACAAATAATTTTTTTTTGCTTGTCTTTTTTCTTACCAGTCCATATTTTACAAATCCATGTTTTACCAGTGCACGTTTTACAAATCGGCATTTTACAAATCCACGTTTTACAAATCCAACTTTTGCGAATCCAGTCCATATTTTACATATCGTTCTTTTACGAATCCATGTTTTACCTGTACTCGTTTTACAAATCGACATTTTACAAATACATACATTACAAATCCATGTTTTACAATTCCAGTCCAGGCCAGTCCAAATCAGTCCAGTTTTTGTTCTACAATGCCTGCCAGGTGTGCTAATGTTTTCTTATTCAGTGCCACTATTTTAATTGACTCATTTTAGTTGCATGTTATAACCTGAAAAGTACCCACCCCTTGGCCTTGCAAACAGCAATAGCAAAAGGCCGCGAAATCTCAATGTAATGTGGACCGAATGCATTGTTGTCTGGTAGATTATTACTTATTAGGTTTATTAAATCCGTTTTCCTTCGTGGTTTGGCTTGAGTGAAGTGAAATTGCTCTGGAATATTACATGGAACGATGACAACGGAACACATGTTGGCCGAGACCGCAGAAAATTTGTTAAAAGGCATCCATGAAAATTGCGACCAAACCTCGCACATTTGATAGCAAAAAAGTCGACAAGCCGTTTGAGGTTCTATTTTTTCATGGCACTCTGTCTTCTATCGATGTACTCCGCTGACTCGCATGATTTTTGTTGCAGTCTGTGATAGCGCTTGGCGCCTTGTTAGGATGTTTGATTGCCGGCCGCGCCGTAGATGTGCTGGGTCGAAAAGTCGCCATCATCGCCGGAGCGATACCCTTAGAACTTGGCTGGCTTCTGTTGTTCTTCGCTAAGAACCGTTTGATGCTCTATGCTGGAAGGGTTGTCACTGGTGTCGGCTGTGGCATAGAGACACTGGCAGTTGCGGTAAGTAGTAACGATCAATCCAGACTGCGAGCAGTCGTTTTGTTTTGTTTTTGTATTTTTTGTTTTTTCCCTCAGATCTCGCACGCAAAGTGACGGTGAAATTTAATATGCAAATTAGAAAAGATCCATCGCGCGCTACTGAACTTAGGAGAAGAAAAGGACTCCTCGCAGTCGACGACCAGTCAAGCAAATTGTAGTATTTGATAGTTCATCTTAATCTTATATCTAAATGTTTCAATTTAAACATTTCAACGTATTTTTAAGGTATCCATAATTTATTCTAATGTATTTTTATTTTAACACAACAAAAAAAGCAAGTCGTGCATAAAATGAAAGGCCATTGTTATTGCTGTTGTTCATTGTTGTTGTGGAATTCGATCTCACTAACCGGAAAAATTAACGTCGTTCTCCTTTTCTCAAATGGCCAGGAATTGCGACTTACACAAGCACAAAAATGTATGGGCTTATAAATATTACTGTAAACAGTAAATTTCTGAACTCACCTAAAGCATTCTGCTGAGAAGCCGTTTCCACTCAAAGTAAACATAATGAATGCACACTGAAAATATTGCTGCCAAATCACGACAAGTTCTTCCATTTGTAAAATGATTTCAGCTTGTTTTGGGGCCCCGCGATCCTTGCAATATCTTGCAAAAATGTCCAAATTGGCCAGCTTTTGCCGTGGCTATATCTAACTAGCTGAAGTAGAACCGAATGGGACGAGTTCTTTCCTCGAGGTCTGGTGTATAGTTCTATACAAAGCAATTCTCGAGAAGATTCAAGGCGGTTAACACAATGAAAATAATCCAAACACAAGACAGCCATTACCACATTAAATTACCGGACATTTAACGTCTTCAATCCGCTATATCTCCGCTTAAAATCATCCAAACGAGCCGCAAAAAGCTGGCCTCCTTGCAGCTCACTCCAAACACTGCAGCGAGTTTTAGGTCAGCGGCTTCCATTTAGGCAAGAGTCCGTTATGTTTTACTCCTCCATTTGTCGTGTGAACGTGATCCCCGGATCCTCTCGGTGGAACAGCGAAATAGCGGAAAGAAAAATACGGAGAGCATTTCCTCTCGCCTCTATAACTCAAAACAGTACTTTAGGTCAACAAATTTCATTTTGGCATAACATCTGTTGTGTTTTACCCCATCCATGATATGTAAGCCGTACGGGCGTGAATATAAAGGGTTCCCAGTGTCAAATATGTATGAAGGAATCCATGCATCTAAATTTGATTCATGAATCGGGCGCCATAAAGCCTCTAGAAATTCTCAAGGTAAAGCTATTCGTTTTATGACACGAGGATAAAGATTCCAGGGTTACAAGATACAAGATATTAGCCGGTCCAGGACCCAGCATTTTCCCGCACTCTGAGAATACTGCAGTATCGGTAATTTCGTCTGAAAATTTTAGGATGGAATCAATTAATTTTGTTCCCTTCAAATCTCATATCTTCTCACTTTCCCCGACATTCATTACCCCCTTTCTTTTAATCTATAAACATTCCAAAAGTCTAAAAGCCTATGTACTTATATTTGGGCTAATTATCGGAAAAATATTCGCGGGAGGAGTTATTTTTGGGTGGGCTTATTTCCTGAGGGGTTTATGATCGCTGGAATGTGACTGCATTTGAGATATCTTGAATTGCCGGGAAAGGCCGTGGTCAAACTTTAAAATTTTCACTTGACTTCGCGCAGGAGCTTATCCCAAATTTCTTCTTCGGAAAGTACTTCACTAGTCATATAGGTACTATAATGCTCAGAAATTTTCAAGTCTAAACGTTTACAATGTTCAAAGAATTTTAGTGCCAACGAGTCACCCTCGCGAGGACGCGAGGGTGACGAGGCGGCAGCATTATAAAGCCGACGCGCGAGTTAGTTTTGGTACAGGCAGAAAAAATCTCGAATGAAAATGTAAGCATAAGGTAAGGATAAGGTAATGTAAGAGTGACATCATCGGTGATTGTTTTCGGGCTATCCAATGGCATCGCGGTATTTTTTATCTAAACCAATCACATCAGGAGTATCACGGTCGGTGAGCGCTAGTACCCAGATTCTTCTTACACACGCGCGAACTTAAATTTTGTAAACAATATGGCGGCCGAAGTGGCGAAGTTAGTTGTCTTCGAGAATAGCAGCGTTTATACGTCTTATTGTATAAGGATGGTGTATAAAAATAGCAAAGATCTTTTTAAGCGCTAGGAAACTTTGCAGAAGTTTTCACGTTTAGGAGCAATCGAGTTTTTCCTTCGCACCATCTTATTTTTCGATCCTGCGCTACAGTGTGGAAATGTTAAGCTCTAATAGCAGATTTGTTGCTCCGTTGGTGGACGGCGAAAGTTCCGACGGCTCTGTCAATCGAGGAGGTAAGAGAATTCAAATCTTAACTGTTTGTAGTGTGTTTTGTTTTCTGAAGAGGGAGCAATTTTCTTAAAGTAACCTTTCGGTCTTTAATCATGATAATATTCAAATTGCAAGCTAAAACGGACAATAATAGGTCAGTGTCGTTATGTGAATTCATGTGGTCGGTAACATAATATGCACAACGAAGATATCATTCCAAACTGATACAGTGCGGACCAAAACGAATCCCTAATTATAGGGATCTACAAAAGATTTTAGATTTCATTGTTTTCTAGTCAAATTGAGTGGGTTTTTTTTGTTGATTTTTAGGTTCTGTTTGAGGGAGATGCACATTGGAGCTGTTTGAATGCAGGAGAAATATTTCAAGTCAATTGCAACTTAGCTTTGTGCCATTCTTCTTTTTTCTTTTAAATACCATACTTGCGGCTCATTAATTCAATAAATTGGATTTGAAAAGCTCATATTTATTGTAAAATTCTGTTATTCCCAGGTTGATAGCTAATCTTGTACACATTAAAGTTGTTTATTTTGGTTTTTGTATAAACTCAAACAGGTAATGCAAGGGCCGCAGATGTTTCACCTCTAATCTACCTCACAAGTTTAGATCTTATAGACATTCTAAACAACAAAGAATAGCATGAGAGTTTTGCAATGCTTTATTAAACAATGATTCAGTTTGAAAAATGTTTTGTAGTCTGGTTACTTCTTAATTTTCATTCGCAAAGCAACTGTGACAGTTTTTACTCGTTGGCACTCTACCGGCAGGTATCGCTAGTAATATTCACAGACAGAAAAGTAAGAGAATCGGATTACATGACTCAAGTGGTATTTTAGAACACGATTTGAATAGGATAAAACATTTAACACATAATTATATTGGGAGTCCCGAATCATTCAGTTTGGATTGGAGTTCTAGTTCGAGTTCCAGTTGGAGTTCGAGTTAAACTTCGAGTTGGACTTCGAGTTCGACTACTACAAAATCGAAACAACAAAAAATAATATAATAATTCCGGCTTATTCTCTAGAGCGAGAGTGCGCTCTCGAAGGACTTCCATGTGAAATGATGCTCGAAATTAAATTAAACGCTCGAACTCGAATCGAAACTTGATGATTACTTACTCCCAATTATAATTCCAATGATAACTCAATTATCATTCTCATTCATTCAACAGGCCTGAAATATACCATCACATTTATTTAATGTACTACACAAACCCTAGCATGAACCTAGTTTAATGGCCTCAACTCCCACGAGTCTCCTGTAGCTCAGTGGTAGAGCATCCAAACTAAAAATGGGAAGGTCTTAGGTTCGACTCCTGAAAGGAGCGCTCGGATTTATTTTTTCCGAGTATACCTGTGCCGCTTTCTAGACTGATAACACATCATTCTCATATAATACTCTCGTTTCAGGTGTACGTGACTGAAATTTCCCCGGCTCACCTTCGCGGCAGGCTTGGTTCAATGAATATGTTAGCTGTGACAACAGGCATGATATTGGCCTTCTGTGCAGGGTATCTGTTTGACTACAGCTGTCTTTCCTTACTCGGATGCATTCCTCCAGCTCTTGTACTCTTCCTCATGCTTTGGATGCCGGAGAGCCCGCGATGGTACCTGGAGAAAAAGCGAAAAAGCGACGCTTTGAGATCGTTACTTTGGTTACGAGGGACGCAGTTTGGTCTCCAGGAAGAATGTTGCGCGATTGAAGCGTCACTAGGTAATGACCATAAATTAGGGGAGCGGTGGGTAGGGGAAGGCAAGTTAAATTTCACTGCCTTACTTATGAAATGTGATAAAAGGGGAGACAGAGGGAAAATGAAATAGCGCCCTACTTCAATTGCAACCAAAGGTCCCGGGCTACGTCACACAGGCAAAAATAATCAACAAAAGCCCCAACAATATTAGAATACAATGCATTAGAACATCCTCTCTTGATTAGCAATATACAAAACTTGGTATATGGTGGCCCAGTACTCCATAATCAGTTAATTTTAATCTTAAAATACTGATTTACAAGGTAGCCGTATGTGTGCCTCAGTGCTTGAATATTGTTATAAATCAATCTATTTCCCGATTTCCTGTAACCTATCGCCTTTTTTTTTTGATTATCATTATGCAAACAATACAGACAAAAGTAACAGCTGTACTTACTTAGCAAAATACGCACGCACACACCACACGCACACGCACGTGCATACTCTTATAATCCACACCAATTATTGTAGTTATTGCAACTTACAAGTAAGTAACCTATCGCTAATCATTATTTTGCCTTGTTTCTGTTTTAACATTTCAGAACACCACAAACAAATGTCATGCCGCGAATTCTTCACTGCCCCAATCATCAAGCCCGTCATGCTTAGCGTGAGCCTTTTATCCTTCCAACAATTCTGCGGAATCAATGCAGTGCTCTTCAATGCTGCTGATATTTTCTACAAAGCAGGACTCAGTGACGCCAAGCTCACTTCATTGCCCCTCACTGCGGTACAGCTCATCGGTAATTTAATAACTTGTTTTCTCGTGGATAGAATCGGAAGGTGTATTCCCCTTTGGACTTCCGCGCTGGGAATGGCGACATCTCTCATAGGACTGGGCGTTTATTTTGCAATTTACGACACAGTTGGTGATATTTCTTGGCTTTCTATATTGTGTTCTGTTTTATTTTGTTTTTTCTACTCCCTGGCCTGGGGTCCAATTCCCTGGATAGTTGTGTCCGAGATCATTCCTCTTAGAGCTCGTGGACTGGGGACAGGTCTTTCCACTGTTGCATGCTGGGTGGCGCTCTTTCTTGTTACAAAGACTTACGTCAACCTTGATGATGCGATTGGGAATCAAGGCGTGTGCTGGTTTTATGCGGGATTGTGTTGTTGTGCTTGCGGTTTTGTCATCTTTCTTGTGCCTGAAACGAAGGGACGATCCCTGGAAGAAATAGAATCCAGCTTCCATGTTCTGCCATAAATTGATGGTACCGGATCACTAGCTAGTTGCATTATAGGTATTTGTACTGGGAATTCTGTGAAAACTTAGAGGAGTACGTATGGCATGCAAACGAACTGTCTCTTCCCCTCTAGACAAGGGGATGTCTAAAGCGAAATACTGACGGTAGACTGATCCCAACGGCGGAGATGACGAGCTTGATAGAATAACAACAAAGGCTAGAATAACTGAAGTATATTTGTTAAAAAAAAAAAAAAAAAAAATTTTGCCCGATATTTCGGTTTGCAATACAAACGTTCCTCGGGGGCTGAACGAAAAAGAAAAGTGAGAAACATAGAAGGATCGTTACAAATGAAGATTTAAAATATAAAATGCGTGACAATGATTGGTAGTTGTTTATTCTATCAAGCTTGTCACCTCCGCCGTTATGATCAGTCTGCCGTTAATATTTTGTATTTTAAATAATTTGTTGATCCAGGTCTACAAATGATTCGGCACCACCGCATTATTAAATTGTATTTTTTCCAAGGCGAACATTATCTGAAACACTAATATGAGCACAGTTTCCAATATAATCCAGACTAGAACGAGACAACAAGTCTTTCCTTTTGCGCAGGATACAGGAACTCGCGAGCGCGTTACGCTACCGCGTGATTGACGGTTTTCACCCCCGCATCCGGGCCCCGCGCATGTGTTCTTTCCCATGCCTGTCTCTTAGGTTGAAAACTGACTGAGATTGTTCGTAGTCTCGGCAGAGTTGTATTGTTAACACCCTTTTGCTGTTCACGGACCATAAAGAATAAAGTAATTTTCTGAAGTCGAGTAACGGGATTCTGATGAAAGAGGAACGCTGTAGGCAGATTAAAGGAACTTTTTTTCTGGACCAAAAAAAGAACGAAAATGTATATTATACCTCGCTGGGAAAATGACCTTGGAATTTACGTTCACAGTAAAAATTCTGTCATCTTTTTGTGTAAACAGTTTTTATTTCTTGTAAATTTTTCGAATTAATATACTATTTATATCTTCATTAAGGAATTAGTCTACAAAAAAATAGAAAAATCAACTGAAAATGCGAATAAACTTAACACAGCAAAATCTACAGATGGCGTTCTACTTTTAGTTGGACAAAAAAGAGCGAATTAAATAATAGTGAGTTATTTTTCTCTCTAGAGTAACTTCAAATTGAGGTGAAAATGATCCCAATCAGCTTAATCCTCGTGTCTTTCATTTAGCTTGTTTAACCTTAATGCAAAAGTAATTGAGTCGTTTCTGGAATTTAAATACCTCCGAACTCCCAATGACTGATCTTAATTCCGGAGTAATATTGCCGTGTAGTCTCCCAAGATGCCCAGAGGATATAACCTTGATTGAACCTTTTTACTCGGTATTTCCTGTTGAGCTCAGAGTTCTGTCGACAAAGTTAATGGCTTGCGGAAGAGGGGAATGTTCTCGATAGAACAAAGAACCTTGCACTTGAAAGGCCGTCTTGTACAACATAGTTTGTCTTGAGCTTTGCTAAAAGCCGTAGTTCGATTCATGCTCGGCTTCACCCAGACAGCCAAGTACATCGTCGCACAACAAAGGTCAGAAGCGAATGAGAATCGAAGGCGTAGAGCCTCGAGGCTAATTCTCGTAGTTTCCTGCAAAGTCGAAACCATTCCGTTCGAGTTTATATTAGTACGCGTGGAAAAGAGTGGGAGCGAGGAAAAATGTCTCGCCCCATTTATCATACTAACCCCGTTTAGGTTACCAGGTCAACGGGGCCAGACGCTGGTAGCCGGTCTTATGTCTGTTCAGAGTTGCTTTATGTATGTATTAAAGAAAGCTGTAGCTCCAAAGGGCGCAAATACTAAAATGGTAGGCATAAATTAGAATTGCAATCTTAGAACTAACGTAACCCAACATACCGTCGTTTCCTTATAATTTAATTGTCAGTCCGTCGGCAACTGATTTGCACTGTGACAGTAGGGACCTCAAGCTGAAACGACCACAACACCAAGCAAGAAGAACGTCAGAAAACAATAGTTTTTTATTTTATTTTTAATTAGCACTGCCTCTGAAAGTGCGTTGTATATGTTCGTACATTTCTTTGACGTCTCTGCATGCTAACAGCGTGAAATGGCCAAATTCAAGATTTTGTGGAGAACGAGAACGGGACTGACGGTGAATTATTCTTTCTCTTTCTTAACTTGAATGCTGTCCCTACGAATTTAGCTCCAGGATAGTTCAGCCACAATTCGCCAATTGAACCCCTGAGCTGGAATAATCGCGAAACAGTGGGCATCACGTAGGTTTTCGATGACGACTCGTCGTCGAGGGCCATCGAGGTCCATAGCATTTCACGCCATGGATAAATATAATAACTTCTCGAATCTGGCTCACTCCACACAATTGTGAGTTTCATGCAACTATATTAGAGACATGTAGAGATTGCGGTATATCTCTAAACTGTCCATGTCAACTCTTCCGTTAGCATTAAAAGTCAGGATATCGATATCCCAGAGTAATTATAGCAAATTATCCGCCCACGATAAGAAGGAACTACGTCACATCGAACAGTGTGAATTACGAAAGAGGAAACATTGCTTATATCTTTAGAAATAAAATTGATTTATGAAACTATTTCTTTCTATGTTACTGCTGTTGCTTTTTTTCATAGTCTTTTTATTTTGAAAAAGAGAGATTTTCTAGCATTTTGATCCTGATTGTCATATCACGTAAATATAGTCATTTGTTATCTTTTTATAAGCAAATTGAGGTCGGAAGGTCGTAGACAATGGTGTGGTTTGGGCGTAAAATTCGATTTACCTCTCGACTTCCTGTCGTCATAGTTCGCATAGAAAAGGAATTAGTAATGAAAAATGTTTATTCACTAAAACGAAACAAAGACCGCTTAAGCAAGGTCTGGCTTGACTGAGGGGCCTAACTTGATGTAGTCGAAAATATGGCCTTGAAATGTTCGTCTTTTACCCTAAGCTGTTTGGGTTTGTTATATTTAGTTTGTATCACGAGAGTGGATGGCTCAACGCCTAAACTTTTAAGCGTAACACGCTCAAGAAACAATGGAGATTCCTTTGAAGTGCACTCGCACAACGACTCAATTTGTGATGCTTCAAGCTGTGGCCAATATGGCGGTATACTTCGCCGTGAAGAGAGTGGAAAAAGTAGAAATGGAAAATGTACTTGCTACTGCAGTGGCGCTGCAAAACCTACTTTTTACAGCACTACGTTGGGTCAGCAGGGTTGTTTTAAGGATGTAGAGGTATTGAAGGATACAAATGGCGGTAGGCAATATATTTTTAGTGCTTCTAATTTAAGGATGTCTGATTTTAAATCGCACGTGTTCATTCAGCCACACCACAGCACGAAACAACTTTTAGATCGTGCCTCCTGTTTTATCGCTACTCCTGTTTTATCGCTACTTAAGCGTCTTCACCTCTGGGTTTTAGGGTAAACAAAAGACGGTAATAGTTTTTTTGTGACTTTCTTTGTTGTTGTTTGACGAACCGTCACAGAATACAAAGACACTTCAGGTAGTCAAGAAAAGTTCATTTTATTGTCACGGTTCATTTTATTGTTCAGCCCCATGTAGAATACATTGAAAACATATCAAAGCCTATGTCAAATTAATATTTATGTACTAACTGACCATTTTCATAACGAACTGGCAAACTTTCCGCGACGCCCTATCGTGAACGGCAGAATCGCTTTTCGAAAGCTTGCTGTCAGGGTACAAAAAACTATTTTCACAATGGCATTGATATTAGCGAGAGAATTATGTAAACAACGCGCGCTGTCGTCCCTTAATCAATGACCTCAAGCGTTCTTCCTGCTTTAAGCCACAGTTAATTACAATTCCTTGACCATAAAATCCTGTGTTTGTGTTCAAATGTTTGGCCGAAAAATGAGAGATGAGGTGAACGAAAATGGGTGGAAAACATTTATGGAACGCCGGGGAGAGGGCCTGACATAAACCAACTACGTGAAATACGGCCGGACACGCGAACGACTTCGTACATGCTAAAAAATCTTGCCAGAAAACAGGGTAGGCTTAGAAACACGTATGTTAATGTATTCAGTGGTTTTTTTTAACACATTTTTTGTATCTTGGCAGATATTTGCGACTTTTACACTGCCGATGCTCAGCAGTTGGAGGTTTTAGACCTTCACGCCGGAGGAAAAACAAAAATGAGACCAGACGGCTTCTGTGAGCAAGTTCAAATCTCTGGGTGGAAATTCTATTTTAATACGTCGTGGATTTTGTCGTTACATGATACGTTCTCTGCTATTTCTGGAGGAAATGGAGATGGATTTGGAAAAGGGAGATTCTTGATATCTGTGAGTACCCTTAAATGTTAATAAGACCAAATGAAGTACGTCGTAGATAAATAAAGGATAAACGTCCCTATCTTAGGGACCGATCGTTTATTACGTCTTAGGGGGGGGGGGGGGGGGGGCGGTGGTTTTCTAAAAAATCGAGTGTATGAAAATTTTACCTCCCAAAAAAACTTTCAGACAAAAGTTTTACCCCCCACTGCAATGACAGTTTGAAAATTTTAAGTACTATAAAACGTACACTAAATGAATGATAAAAACTGTAGATCGACGGGATCTCTGAATAGATTGAGTCAAATCATCGTGAAGCAGATCTAGGGCCAGTAATCTGAAACGAATATCCGATTGATATTTCAGTACTTCGAAAAAACTCGCGTTACTTGTAGCACTATCTCGGCTACTTTTAAACCGCTTTCAATCAGTGAACAAGCCAAATATAAAACTTTATCTGCTGTAAACACTTGGGCATTGTCAGGCAGATAACAGTGACTGGGCACTTATTTATCTACTGATTAAAGTGACCCACTTATAAACTGATGACATACTAATTGACTCGTGAGCTCATCCAAAAGTCACAGCACCTATCGTCGGACAATGGCTACGCAGGCTATATTAAGAATAGGCTGCGTTTACTATGCCGTACCGATGCTGTACTTTTGAGTCTGTTGATGAAATCCTAACATGTGACCATTCAAATGAAAGCTACTGAGCAGTACTTTCCTGTGGTGCTGTTTGTTATGCTGTACAAGGTGGTTCTATTTTTTGAGTCTGTTGATGAAATCCTAACGTGTGAGCATTCAAATGAAAGCAACTGAGCATTACTTTCCTGTGGCGCTGTTTATTTTACCGTACAAGGTGGTTCTAACTTTGGAGTCTGTGGGTGAACTCCTAAAGTTTGACCATTCAAATGAAAGCTACTGAGCAGTACTTTCCTGTGGTGCTGTTTGTTATGCTGTACAAGGTGGTTCTATTTTTTGAGTCTGTTGATGAAATCCTAACGTGTGAGCATTCAAATGAAAGCAACTGAGCATTACTTTCCTGTGGCGCTGTTTATTTTACCGTACAAGGTGGTTCTAACTTTGGAGTCTGTGGGTGAAATCCTAAAGTTTGACCATTCAAATGAAAGCTACTGAGCAGTACTTCCCTATGGTGCTGTTTATTATGCTGTCAAGGTGGCTCTACCTTTTGAGTCAGTGGATGAAATCCTAAAGTTTGACCATTCAAATGAAAGCTACTGAGCAGTACTTTCCTGTGGTGCTGTTTGTTATGCTGTACAAGGTGGTTCTATTTTTTGAGTCTGTTGATGAAATCCTAACGTGTGAGCATTCAAATGAAAGCAACTGAGCATTACTTTCCTGTGACGCTGTTTATTTTACCGTACAAGGTGGTTCTAACTTTGGAGTCTGTGGGTGAAATCCTAAAGTTTGACCATTCAAATGAAAGCTACTGAGCAGTACTTCCCTATGGTGCTGTTTATTATGCTGTCAAGGTGGCTCTACCTTTTGAGTCAGTGGATGAAATCCTAAAGTTTGACCATTCAAATGAAAGCTACTGAGCAGTACTTTCCTATGGTGCTGTTTATCATGCTGTACAAGGTGGCTCTACCTTAATTCGAGTCTTTGGATGAAATTCTTAAGTGTGACCATTCAAATGAAAGCTACTGAGCAGTACTTTCCTGTGTGTGCTGTACATTTTTTTAATATTTTGTCAAATGAATTTTCAGAATATTTTTGTTTTTAGCTTTTCCCTTGTCGTTTACATTTTTCTACTTTTTTCCTACAGTGGGATGGTGATCTCGAGCCGTTTTTTAAAGGACTTTTGATCAAGGTGATGGTCCGTTGCACTTATCGCGGGAAAACCGACGATCGCTGCGTTATGGTCAAAGCCAAAGGAACCCACATTTGTAAGTACTCTAAGTAATCTAAATAAAAGTGATACTCGAAAGACAATAACGGTGGAAGACCCATTTGTACAGGAACTTCTGGAAATTTGGTCAGAAGTCAATTTCTGTAAACATATAAAAACGAAGCAACAATTCCTTGAGCAACCTATATGGCACAATTCGCTAATTAGGATTGAAGACAAACCGGCTTTCAATAAACAACTCTCTCTTCATGGAATTACCAAGATAGCTCATCTAATGAAGGACTCGTACAACTTTCTCTCTTTCGACGAGTTTATTAACATTCACAAAATACAAGTAAAGCCATTGAAGTACTTTTGCCTTGTATCAGCCCTTCGTTACCATTACAATGCTCATTTTCCTAAGGAAACTAGTGACACAATAACACCCGACTCTTTCCTCCATACATTTCTTAAAAGTGACAAGGGTAACAGGTTAGTGTATAAGAAACTTCTTTCCACCAAAAGCACCTCACCAGTGAAAAGCCAACTGAGATGGAACAACAGTTTTCCCTCTGACGAAAGTTGGACTCCTGATTGGAAAGCCGCTTATGGGCTAGCAGCTAAATGTACCAAAAGCACAAAACTCGTAAACTTCCAGTACAGGTTTCTTCATTCCTACCCACAAACGTTTTTCTAACCAAAATTGGTATTAAAGAAGACCAGAATTGCTCTTTCTGTAGCGGCTCCTCAGAAAACCTAGCCCACCTATTTTGGCTCTGTCCGAAGGTCTCTCTTTTTTGGGATAATTTGGTTGAAAGGCTAGAGCAGTTTAAGTTAATACCAAGAAACTATTCAAAAGATGTAGCCATTTTTTTAGGTCTGAGGTCTGACAACTCCGTTTCCGCCGTTCAACTGAATTTGTGCTTTCTTTTAGCAAGGTACTTCATATGGTGTTGCAGGGTAAACAAGAAGATCCCACTTTTAAAAAGCTTCCTACTGGTCCTCAAATCACAATTTCACATTGAGTCTTATAAATCAAGAGCAAATCAAAAGAAATGGGAGCCTCTCTTCCCTTTCCTCAATATTAATTAGAAATCAAGAAAAAAAAAAATTAGGGTCACACCTTTTTTAGCTTAGTCCCCATTCCCTAGTACATTGAGGTAGCTACCAAACTGTCCTTATTATTATCTGACGTGAATGTTATTATACGCCGCTGCCACCAAACTATGTAAAGAAAACGGCTGTAGAAAACTGTTTAGCTACTGATAATTTCTTTTTGACTTTATTTTATTTTATTTGTCCTGTAAACGCCTCTTTTGCCTGTAAGGCTTTTGTTGTATGTGTCAATTTTCTGTAATTATTTGTAATAAAAAAAAAAATTAAAAAAAAAAAAACATTTGTAAGTACTAAAAAGATGCTTGTGATAAAACTAGCGAGACATAGACTCTGCGTTATTGAAAAAATTAAAAGTCTTAGAATCTCTTCCATTTTCTGTACGTCGGCAAGATTTGAGTTTTCCGCACAACCCTATACATTAATCATGTATAATTATCTTTGGACTTTCCGACTCCCCCAACTCTACCATTCATACTCGCTGACAGTTGTGCAGTTAGTTTAGTTAAATGAATTTGCCACGTAATGAATACAAATTAAGATAAGATAGATAAAATTGCAATGAAACGAGAACGTTATCGGAATAGGGAACAGAACTTCCGATCCACTTGACACCCAACTCCCTTTTAAGATAAAAGTTAGGAACTACAAGAATACACGCATTATTTAGATAAGATAAGTATAAGGTTAAGAATACAAGTAATAAGTAAATTTTACAAAGAACGAAAATAAATTAAATAAAAAAGAGAAAGATTTCTTTACAGCCCCATACATTAATTTTTTTTTTACATGCATCACTGCCATACTAACCCTCTTGCACAAAAAAAACGAGCATGAATGAATTCTGAAGTCGGAAGAGTGAGAAATCTTGCCAAATATTACTTGTGTATACCAGCTTTGAACTGGGAAGGAGTTCCACAGCTTAGCTCACCTAATAAAATACGATTTCCTACAGCGTTCCTGTTTGTGTATTAAGATAAGGTTATAACTATTCGGATCGAAGTTGCGCGATGAGATAGTACGAGGTTGTATTCCTTCAGAATCATTAATTGTTTGACTTTGATTGCGGTGCACCGTAAAATAACAAAGTTTTGAAGACAATATCTCATTGATAGAGCCCTACCTTCGGGAAATTCCGGCTTAGTCTTGCAGATTTATACGTCTCGGTTTTCCTTGTTCCATCAGTTTCCTTTTCCCTTCATCTCCATGGAAAATCAGTACACTGTTCACCAGAAGCACATCTAACAATAAGTTCTTCGAGTAGTAACGGCTTGTTTAAGCCCCAAGCTTAGTCCATCCGTGTAACTTTCGGCTCCGCAAAATATAACGTCCTTCCTCTAGCAAAGTGAAGCGCAAATTAAAATTCTAAATGAAGCAACTGAAACATGTTTTAAAAATGCAAATGAATTTCTGAAAATCAATTGTTTTTTCGCCATCATTGTGTCACATAGTTATGGATCGCGGAAACGATTCATTTAATTTAAAGCTACCATTTCACACTACGATGACTAACACCTTTTCTCGGTATCTTTATCTCATTGTTCTGTGTGTAAACATGAATTTTTAAAAGACAATTCTTCACTGGCTGTGAAAAAACAATATTTTCTATACTCTTTTTCTTCGTTTGAAAAACTATTTGTTCCTTTCTCTACCTAAAGCCCATGGGATTATGAGCTACTGTGGAATACCTCTTGGATAAGGGCTTAACTCTTTTCGGAATGCCGACGCCCGCGGGATTTAACTCAAATATTCACGCAGCCAAAAAATTAGCATCGAGTTTCAATTCTGCCGATCCCGAACTCCCTCAAACGTTGACGTATGTCATGAATCGTTCTCCCTGACGTTCGGCAAGGGGTACAGCTTAATACGGAGATTTAATTTAGTTCTTCAGATCTTTGTTGTAACCCGTTTGAAGTTTTTCTTCTTCGATATATAAAGTTGTTATTAATATATTTATGTTTGTAAATAATACCTTAATGAAAAACGGAAGCGATTTTATTGTGTCTTAAATATAAAATTATTTCGCTTCACGTTTTGTTACTTTTCTTCATTCAGATCATGAGCTCCCTCCAATCTATGACGAACCCTTGCCAACAACCATAACAAAAGAGAAAAACAAGAAATCTCAGGTTTGGCCATTCTTTACATTATATTTTTTAACATGATAATTTCCGATCCACTCTTTTTCCTTTTTTGTTTCATCACTCTTGCCGTCCACAGTGATTAGGCTAGTCCTCGTGTAGTTATAGTGATTACAGTCAATTCCCTTTATTGCGGACACCCTCGGGACCGCGAGTTAGTGTCCTCAATAGCGAGAGTCCGTAATAGCGGAAATTTATTTCAGTCAAACATCTGTAATTCATTTTTGCCGGGGATTTAGCTGCTGTCCGTATCGTTGGGGTGTCCGTAATAGCGAGGTGTCCGCAAGGCGAGAATTGGCTGTACGCTAGTACGATGATTATTATGAAATACGAAGTCAAAAACAAAACAATTGTTGAATGTTTTTTCACTATCGTTTTCCACAGTCAAAAACAGCAGCCCTACAAGAATCAACAGATTTTACCCCACCCCCGACAGGAAGCAATCCTAAAGCAAGAACCAGGCAGATCTGGATTACCGTGTGTCTGAGCCTCTCTGGCGTAGTCTTTCTCATTGTTATTATCATCACTTGCTGTCTTGTCGCAAAATGCCGAAGGAATTGTCGCAAGCGTGAAAGAACAGGTAGCTGTTAAATCTCAGCTGACAGTGAGCTCTCTCTGTAGCTTTCGCATGCGTACGGCTAGAGGGGTTTTAAGCGAAAGTGAAAGCTGGGTGAAAAAGCTCCGAGCGCCGTTCGTTCACTCTGCTTGAGCCCTTCAGAGCGACTCCGCAACCAAAACTTTATATTCGCCGAGTGAACAATGTCGTCCAATTACGAAGGCTTCTCTCTCTGAGGCAGCCGGACACCCCTAGAAGATTGGTCCTATCTGTTAGCCTCAGAGAGGTGTCCGTTGGAGCTGATAAATCAATTCCAGGGGCCAATTCAGTAAAAGGTTTACAATTGTCAATATTCGTCTGGGCCCCTGTTGTTACACGCTCGTGCAGAGAACGAGTCCAACGAACATTATAAATTAAGTCTTTAACGGTGTTTATTGAACTCGTTCATTAACTTAACATTGAATTTATTGGGTGCGAATGTTAAACCACCGAATATAGAGTTCAGTAGGTCTTCGAACTGATCAGTGACCTTGTCAATTTGCTGGAAAACAACCAAACAATAATATTTCCCATAGTTTCAGTCTAAGGAAACCGATGAACTGAACTATCTCGTAACATTTCAGGATCACGCCATCACCTTGCTGTAGAGAGTTCACAATCCAGATCAGACGATTGCCCTGCTTTGCATGACTATGAGTACGTTCACTATCCTTGTCTCGTTGATGGAGTAAGGTCACCCCCTGTTACGCCTATAGGTGAGTTACATTGTCCCCTGCCACGCCCTTAGGTTGTTCAAACAACCCTCCCTCCTCCCTTCCACTCCTTGCAAACGACTTGCACAATAACAGTGACACACCCACAGGCGAGTCACAAAACTACTTGCTTAACGTTATACGGTTAACGTAGCACAAGTATCTTAGCCATTTAATGAAAAGTACACTTCTCTTTGTTCCAGGTAATATCAAGTGTGAAAGAGGTGAGGATGACAAACTTATTATCTGGTCGCCTGGCGTCACCACCCCTCCAAACAGCCAATCAGCAGAAGCGACAGCCCCACGCCTTCCTTACCAGCGACTTCTCACGCGAACGAAATCGTTACCACCTGACTGTAATGCAAGTATCACACCGACCAGCTCGACTACTGTGGAGGGAGGGTCTCCTTACCAGAAGCTGGTGAGGTCGGCGACAGCCGCACCGTGTCGTCGTGGCAAGGAGTCGACAGCTGGTGTCAATAAAGAAGGCGAATCCGATGAGGCACAACAAAGAGAATATCAGTCGCTGTCCTTGAAGAGAAACCCACAGGTAAGAGGCTGTACTTTAATTTATTACTGATGTTGCTGAACTGGTCCGCGCTGAAAAGGAGCATTCTGGTTGGCAGTTCGAATTTTCCTATACGGACCGCTAAGACGGACCACTTGATTAAAACGTACGATTGAAAGGAGCAGAGTGTTTCGAGTTTGAAAGCCCCCTCCCCTTTTAAACGCCTGGAGTTTTTTATTATTGTTTTTTTCTTTAAGGAACTTCACAAAACTCACGTTGGCGCTGATTTGAGAGCCTAGCATACAAATCGGACAAAGTATTCAATTAATTTAAACGGAATTAATTGTTTTTAATTAAGTAATCAAAGTAAATACTCTAAACAATCACGACGTCGACAGACGTAAGCAGCACAAAAAAACAATCAGAAAACGAAGCAGATATTTCTAACCGGTGCAAAGCGCGAGAGAATATTAACCAGTCAGAGAGCGTAATAAAGCAAAATCGAAACAAACGCAAAGCCACTTTAAAATACAATTGAAAACCCGTCTATCTTGTTTAAGTTTTCTTTCTCCTCGCTGTAAAGATTACTAGTCTCCCTCGTTTATATATAGTTGTGGAATCTTGTTATTTCCCCTTGAATGACGTTTTAAGGACGGTTCCTACTATTGTTAATACGCATACGTTCTGCACATCTCGTGATACTCGGATTTCCTATGGATAGTGGCTACTAATACAAGGATATTTTTGCGCGGTTTAAAATTATTCGGGGAAAACAGAACTTAGCAAGTGCTTTCGGTATCCTGGTATCCAAAAAGAAAATGGGGGGGGGGGGGGGGGGGTTGCCATGCATTTTTCAGAGTCAAGAAAGCTTCAATTAAAATATATATAATAAAATAAACGCCATACATTGCTTTGCATTTTACTGCTTTCAGAATAATTGTTGCTTCATTATCTTTAAAAAAATACGTGGTTACCCCCAATTTTCTTTTCGGATTGCAATAGCCCTTGCTAAGATCTGCTTTTCCCACATAGTCATAAGCCACGCAAAAATACTTCGGTATCAGTAGACACCATCCTTAATGATGTCTCATCACCTCACTCCAGCATATACTCTTTTTTTACAGTTTTGTCCTAAGGAGTCTGACGCCGGATATATGAGGATGGAAGGAATTCCTATGCCACAGAGCACTGCTGAATATGATTATGCGGACCCTATAGAACTCAAGAAATTTTTCCGAATCTCGCGCAGTGAATCAAAACAGACGACTGTGGAAATCTCTATTGGAGACTTGGGCAAAGAGGCTTCGAACCAACAAATACAGCAACGACAGGATAATTGTGTTAGAGTTCCAGACTCCGTGTCCTATGAAAATGTTGAGAACAGTGATATGGGAGAGAATTTCTCCGTTGCTATTACAAGCGACAATGGTCTGAAAGCAGATTGTTTATCGTCAGTGACTTCTTACGAGGACTTGCCGAAGGGTTGCTTGGGTGATTTGCCAGAGGAGCCATGTTTGGATCCTGAGGAATACATTGAGATGGGAAAGAGGAGAAGCGTGTTAATCGTGGAGGATTCTGGTCCATCTGGTTGCCATGGCTTCGATAAGATTGAAGAAGAAGATCCTGAGTACTATGTTTTGGAAGGCATGGAAACTAGTGAAGGTGAGTCTCTATTAATCGACGTTGATAACTCACCCTGGATGTAATATATCAAACACGAGAAAGCGTGTTTCATCAGATATCCAAACACTGAGAAGTAGGTTGAAAAAACGAGGCGCAGCCGAGTTTTTTAAACGACTTCGAGGTGTTTGGATGTCTGGTGAAACACACTTTCGAGTGTTTGATATGGCTTGATCAATAATTCATGGAGAAATTCAAGGTTAAAGTTGGCAAAATGTTATGGTAATTAGGATCACATATCCAAACCACGGTCACGGTAGTGATTTTCTTTATTTTCTTTTGATGAATTATTAATGAGTTTGAGAAGCCTGAGGTCAATAATGTTTCGATGCCTACCCAAGTACGAGTGGCGAAGTCGAGACAGCGAGGCGAAACCTACCGAGAAAAACAAATAAAATGTAGTGCAGAACAGTAGAGTGGGTTGGAACTTTCGAATGTTACATACTAAAAATGGCGACTCCCAGTTTGTAGAGCTTGATCGTATTGTTCTGGAATACCCTTGGTACCACTTGTCCTCACATCTTTACCCGGCCTTATTTTCATGAAGAAAGAACGTTCCAGCTACGAAGGCCTTTCACCCGGCAGATGGACCGTCGTAACGCTGCGGGGCGTGAGCCAGGGGAGATTGCTTTTCTCAGTGCCCAAACAACTATGCAAACAGCAGCCAGTTCCTCCAAACTGTTTAGATGTTTCGTCTAAGGACAGTCTTTCTCAATTCCATTCTTGCTTAGATCGTGTCCAAAGAATGTCAACTTGGGAAGTCTAAACTGGCACTTGCTTGCATTGAAAGTTGGTCCGCGCTCTCTCAGGCGACAGGACACCTAATAGATTCTTGTCGTGCTCTTCAATTCCACATCCATGGACCATTAGGTCGTCTGCAATGCTTGCAATCATAATCTGACCCATTCCCTTAAACGCGGACCTGAAAGATGGTGGACACTAGAGTTGAACTGGCCATAGGCATTCAGGGCGCAAAAAATTCATAATGAGGATTGAGCGTGTCAATACGTCTTTACAGATGGCTAACTGGCGTGGAATTGACAGGAAGATATTGATTGTATTATCAATTATTATACTTTTATTTCATTTTACAGGCAACACTGAAGAGGATCCTTAAATATCGCAAATTGGTGAAGGGATGCTGTTTAGAAGTCAATCAACAAACAAAGTGCAGAAGAGCAACGCTATAAAGCCAGAGTAGTTGGAGACACAAAAGAACGTCATTGAAACTGAGAAGATGATGCCGGGAAATAGTCGCGGTATTCTGCAGTTTAAGCATTTGGTGATGCATTCATAGCCAAACGGGACGATAACGAAACCAGAGGACAAAGCGTAACCGGCGATAGAAATTATTTCGCCCAAACCTCTGTCGCCAATGCTAATTTTTTAGGACTCCAAGTGATCTTCCAGTGACAAATTGATACTGTCCACTTCCTTTCATTTTTTAATAAGAAAGAAATCGAATGGTCGAGTAGCCTCTTGCATAGCTAGGAAACAGTAAAATCAAGTGTTTCCTAGTCAACCTGGTCAGTAAATCGCCTCTCCCACGCCCCCCCCCCCCCCCCCTCCCCCTCCCCGCACCCCTCACTCGTGCCTTGCAGCTTTTGTTCAATTGTTATTTGAGTAACAAAGAAGTAATATAATTTTGTAATATACGTAGTTTTTGGCTGTCTGATTGGGTCGCTGACCAAGACATACGCCGCCGCAATGCTGTATATACAACAATACCTTGTTTGGAAAGCCCGTGTTTTTTAACTTAAGTAAATAATAAAAAGAAATTGTACATAATTCCGTTCGTTTCATTTTAAATTCTTTAGTTAGAATTTGTATACAGTCAAGTTGTCGAGTACGAGTCATGCAATTTACTCTTATCTTCCATTTTTCTTTGTGCCCGAAAATGGAACTCTTTGTCTGCGAAAATACCAAAATCGAATTCCATTGACTATTTTTTCCGCTTAACTAGATGATTTTTAAACCTTAGACTGATTCAGACAATGTTTTCTTTATTGTTTTTTAAATCATCAGTTTAATCCTTTAACCCATAATATCAAATAAAGAATTCTCCTATCTCGTTGCCATACTTTTCTTATAAAAGTACTGGGGAGAAGTTATTAAATATCAAGAAAATTTACCTTGGGTGATCATATCCTTAATTCTCATAACCTCAGGGGTTGAATAAGAATTGATATTACAAGGAGAAATTTGATACTGATCACTGTTAGGGATTAAAGGGAGGACGGTGCGTGCTTCTTGTTGCTACTGCGTATAAGTTCTTTTCAACTAAGGATGGTCCTAGAAAACCTGGTTTTTTGAGAACGGTGCCTACTAATTTAATTTTCCGCGGTTTATGACTATACGGGAAAAGAAGATCCAGAAAGAAGATTGAGGGTAAACACGTATACTTCAGATATATCAAGCTTCAATTTAGGAAAAAATTCCACATATTGTTTAGTATCTTGAAGCTTTTCTTAGCATTGTGATTGCCTAACTGATTTTATTATTCAACACATTGTAACACTGCCCAAATATGGTCATGGTGAGCTCAATATACGTCGTCGGCACATGACAGATATCCTGCGATATACGTAATTTCGTTTATCAGGAAGAAACAAACACAATAAATCCTTCGTAACTTCGCCTGATTTTAGCCAACTCGGCCTACGGCCTCGTCGGCTAAGTACCAGGCGATGTTCCGCGCGATTTCGCAGAATAATTGTTAATGTCTGAAAAATGCTTGGTTACTCCCAATTTTCTTATTAGATTTTATTAGCCCTTACCAAGGGACCGATCGTTTATTACGTCCTGGGGGGGGGGGGGGTTAATTTTTTTAAACGAGCTCTTTTTAGGGGGGGGGGGGGTAATTTTTTTCCTCGTACGAAAAGTGAGGGGGGTAAAATTTTAAGACATACAAAAGTTACCAACTACATGCATTTAGCAATTATTCTTGTCATCAATCATAGAGTTGGTAAAATCGACTAGAAACTTCTCCATATCGCTACTATTCTTCAGAACGACAAAGATCTTGCACGTAATAGGTTGAGTAATGACATAGAGAGGCAAACGGTGTATTCCATCAAGCGGTTTATCTCTTTAGGCTTGTTTACCTGGGCCAAAAAAATGACTAAAAGACGAATAGAGATGGTAGGCTTGTTCAAAATCTATATATCCACATCCATACATCAAATGCTCCTGTACTGCTCTGAAACCTCGAGCTGCGTTGACCTTCTGTGTACCTTCTTTTGACGACTGAAGAATAGACTCCAGCAATAACAAGACATCGTTATTATCAAGACATTGAAGAGATGATCTAAGGTACGTTCCCTTACTTGAATTTTGCCTAACTTCTAATCGTTTCTCTTGCCAGTTCAGAGCTAGCGACTTGCGCACATATTTTGGTAGCCTTGTATTGAATACAACGTAACCAAGAGTTGTGCGCAGGACCTTCTCAACAATTCAACCACCAGGCCAACCATTGCAGTGGGGGGTAAAACTTTTGTTTGAAAATTTTTTTTTTTTTTGGGGGGGGGGGGGGGGGGTAAAATTTTCATACACTCGATTTTTTAGAAAACCACGCCCTCCCCCCCCCCCCCCCCCTTAGGACGTAATAAACGATCGGTCCCCAAGGACTGCTTTTCCCGCATGGTCAAATACTGCATAAATATACATCTGCATTAGGAGTCACCTTTAACGCATTCCATCAGTAACGCACTGTTTGTAAGACTAACATCTAAAAGTCCAACCAATTAATTCGAGGAATAGACTACAACTAGATCACTCACATGATCACATGACACAAGAGCAAACTACATGAAAAGGACGCTGACGTACGAATGAGGCTCTGCGAATACACCACCGTTTAGAACTTTTAATTTTTTTTTTGTTTGTTTACAGTTTTTACGGTTGGTGCAATATCATAACGGATTTTTCCAACTCAGTTTACATACGCAGATGTAAATAGTCACCTAGGCGCCGCGAGCGGTGGTTGCTATGAATCAATATAGGACTCCGATTGCATTGATAAAGAAATTATTAAAAATCACTCATTAATCGATTCGATAAGGGTGGCAGGAGAAGTAAGTAAAATGAAAATATGAAAGAATAAATATTTCAACTGGTTCGTTTGAAGTTGTAATTAAGTATTTGAAGCCAAAGTGGATTCACTTGCGTTCTTTCCTTATTTGGTAATCAGCATTTTTGGTATAATTATCATTGTAATCATTGGATTCACATCGATAAAACGTTAAAAGGGCTTATCTCTTGCAGTCTCCTTCCGGCGGTGTAGATAATGTTATCAACTGCAATAGTCCTCTTGTAATATTACTACCGTGATTTCCTAGCTAGATAAGTAGCAAGATTCAAGGATTAAAGCATTGCATTTAATAGATTATTCCATGAGCTGTGATTCTGATGTCTTGTTTCCTAAATACGTAGCAAGATTAAAGAATTAAAGCATTGCATTTAATAGATTATTCCATGAGCTGTGATTTTGATGTCGTGTTTCCTAGATAAGTAGCAAGATTAAAGAATTAATGTATTGCATTTAATAGACTGTTCCATGAGATTTTGATGTTGCACCATCAAAATGATTTTAGGCAACTTCATGAACCAAAAATGCTCCAATAACAAATTAGAAATCTGAGATAAAACTAACGAACAAAAATTACTATTAGTTTTTTTGCGTTTTTAAGACAGTAACGCTTGGAAACATTAGCTTTTTTTTTTTGTCACGTTTATCTCATTTCCATCAAAACTATTATTGGCCAAAGAAACTAGTATTAATAGTACAAGAACACTTAAACTACTACCAAAACTTTTGATAAAACTAAACCTATATTTTAATAAATTAATTTTCAGTATTGATCGGTATTTATCATGCTGCCTAAATTCTCACCAGAAACGGCTAAAATAGCGCATAGTATTAAAATAAGAAGCATTTCAATCATTTTTGGGAATCAGTATTTCGTGGCAGTGGACAAATAGGTAAAGGGTTGTCTTCACGAGCTAAAGCCCTCACTGTTACTAGCTTAACGTAGAGACTGTAACATAAGACAGCTACGGCTTTTACAGAAATTTAGAATCGCGTTTACGGAAAACAGGGTAAACGTGAGATTGGCATTTATGTTTTCTTGAAATATTGAGGAGAACGTTGAGTAGTGCAAAAGATTTCTGGCCTTTCACGTTAACGCAAAAATATTCAATTTTACTGATAAACTGAAATCAGCGAGCGGCAAATAAAGGATAAACATAGTCACGTGGTCATTTCTTCCGTTTGCCGTTTGCCCGTAAATGTAATTCTAAATAAGGACTTTAAGAAACCGCAACGGCAACGCCAACGAAAACGTGGCTAGAAAATATAAGTTCGCGTTACTCGTACTACTTCGCGATTATCCCAATTCGTTCAACTTGTACAGTATGGCCGAACTATCCAGTAACAGAACAGGTGGAAATTGAGACAGAGATTGAAAAATTTACCGTTATGTGCTTACGTTTTCCACAAAGCCTTGAATTTAGTCATTTCACGTTGTGGTTTGGCCGAGCACGGTGGAGAAATGTACCGAAATTCATTACGCACGTGCAGGGCCTTTGTTATTCTCATTATATCCTATTGTTTTGTGACGTTCTCGTTGCCGTCGCCGTAGTAGCTTCTTAAACTCCGTAATCTCTCCAATGCTACTGCCCCACCCAGGTGATGCAATACTCCAGGCCATTACAGAGGTAACTAAGTGGCAAAGGACCGCAAACGAAAATGCTGTAGGTTCACACAGGATCTGTAAAAGACCTAATTCAGCCAAAAATAAACATACAAAAAAATGAAGCAAGGCTGATACTGCGTGGAAAACTTAACACGACAGCAACATGATGAGATTAACATGACATTGCAGAGTTGCTTTCACGATTTCTCTAGCGCTTCACTGGTATTCATTTCTAACACCTGGCTAAAGAGAGATGGAGGATGTTAATTCCGGTCTGTCGACGAAAGAAAGTGCTCTCGACGAGTGCTTGGGGCCTTAAGCAGAGACGAAGAAGACGCCAACGGAAACGGGACTTAAAAATCACATTTGCGTTTTCTGAATAAATTCGCGATGATTTCTATTCATTTAGTCTGAGTAATGTGGCCGAACTATCCTGGAGCTAACGTTGTAGGGGTGGTTTGAAAGTTCAGAAAAATAAAATCTTGAATGTGGCTATTTCGGTTTGTTATTTTGCAGAAGACGACAAAGAAATAGAATAAAGTGTATAAAGCATGTACAGTGCCAGTGTTTTGCAAATTAGCTATTGTTTTCTGACGTTGTCGACTCTTTGCCTTTGTCGTCGTCGCTGCTTAAGGTCCCTATTAGTTCAATACAACACCGAGAGACCAGGGGTGCATTCCAAGTTTAACCAAAATTACCTCTCCGTGTCAAATGGAAAGGCTTTTTCCATATGGTCGAAGAACCTCGTTTTCAGTTTCAACCTTAAAATGTCATTGGTAGATCAAAAACTTTAAAGGTGATCGCGCAATGATGGCGCAAGAAGACAAAAAAATAGAAAATTAAATTTTGTACAAATGGAACGGTTATTTCAGTTCTAACTGGTTGTAATGGGAAAAGTGAAGTACCTCAGAAAATTGTTCGGTTGTTCAGGAAAATTTCCACTTGATACGCGCTGATTTGCATTTTAACTGACTGAACCAAAACTTTTGGCTAAACAGAAAGCGCTCTGCTCTTAGCCACCGGCTCTTCAATTTTTCGATCGAAAGTCCAACTGACCACTAAATCACCACCCTTCCAAAAGGTGGGAAATAGTATCTAAAGAGAATTAAGTGAGAATTAATATAGTTAGTTAATAAATAAATTGTACTTTTATCTGCGCATGTTTCATAGGAAGAAGCTCACATGCGCATACCAATATCCACAGTAAAAATAACAAAAATTAATTAAAGAACCGTAAAACCTTAAAATACTCATAAGTGAAAGCCTAGATGTAGTTGAATGATTAAAAAAAATACGATCACTATGGGAACGCCTTGTAAAAAGTTAAGTCTTCAAGAAGAGGAGAATTAGCAACTGTAACGCTTTACTTTTTCTTGACGTTTGCTGTTGTTAAAATGTTTGGCCATTGCTGGGGGTCGTTTTGAAGATTTGGGTGGGTGAACCTTCTCGAATTTCGGACAGGTACCGGACAGACCAAAATGAATGCTTTCTTATATCATATTTTATACCTAATGACCATTAAGGGCCAAAATCTCTACCAAATTCAAACCGACTAAGTAGCAAAAGGAAAAAAAACAGACCCTCGAGGTCTCTCAGAACAACGTCACATCTTATGTGATCTTATGTAATACTCATCCCCTTCATGAACTGCTTCCACCCCAGAGATAAAGAAGCCTTAGGAAAAGGGGAAACCCTTACATCCTGCCACGTGTTAGGACTGAACGTCATAAACGCTGTTTTGTGAATAGATGCCTTTTCAATTTTATCTAACTGTCTTTGTACATTTGACAATAGTTTGCGATTAGTTCTTTTTTATAGTAGTTAGTTATAAGAAATTGTCCAGACGCATGACTCTGAACATGTTTCTTTTGGTATTTGTTAATAACGAATTCATTTATCTTATGACCAAAACAGCTGTAATTCCGGTCACGTTTACTTTGTATAGTTCACATAAGTAAATAAGTACCCTCTTCCTGAACGTTGGTAGAGATTGGGGAGTAATAAAGTTCAGACACGTGTACCATAGTTGATATTATTAGGGGGCAATGTGCTCATCATATGTATTGAGCAGGGTGTACGACACTTTTCAGACAATATGTCATTGTGCATTGCAATAACACTTAACGTTGACATATTAAGACATGCTCTTTGTTAAACTGATCAATACGACTACCGTTCACTCCCCGATGCAGACCAGATAAACACATAATATTGCAGCCGTGTTTCCGTCAAGAACGCAAGGAGCTCAATAAGTGTTTTTTGATGACCGCTCTCGAATATTTCTGCATATCTCAAGAGTCCCAAAACCGTGACGAAGCCAGCGTTGTTGTTTTGCACATTGAGAAAATTATTTTGCCATACAGAATGGTACCTGACTAGACAGTAGCCTGTGCGAAGATGTCTTCGTTTCCTTAATCAACTGGATAACGCCTATAAACAAACTATTTAGACGTCTGAATATACCTTTTTTTTGGGGGGGGGGGGGGGTATGACAGCGAAGAGAGACTGAATAACTCGGAGCAACACCCTCTGAGCAGGAACGAGAATAAACGACAAACTCAACCCACGGCATCAACTCCAGGAATAGAACCCGGGCCACATTGGTGGAAGGCGATTGCTCTCACCACTGCTGTATCCCCTCTTACTTGATTGAACTGTTGGTTTTTAAGGAGGGAGGGAAATTGGAGAACCAGGACAAAATCTTTGGAGCAGGGACGATCAGGAACCTATAACAAACTCAATCCGGGCCACAATGGTGGGAGGCGAGTGCCCTCACTAGTGCACCATTCCAGTTCTCCCAATTAGTTTGAGTAGTGAGTGTGTAGAACAACTTGTAGGTTCGGTCTCCCCCAAGTAGATTGAGTAGTGAGTGGCTAGAAGTATATCAGATTGTAGATTCAAGCTCCCCCAAGACGTTTGAGTAGTAAATGGCTTACAGTACAAAGTATCAACATTTGATTTTTATCTGTAATTAGAAAGGTGGTTTCGCCGCAACTGATAAAGCAACGTATAATGTGTATCTCAGAGTAAAAAAAGATGCTTGTACAGGCAAAGTTTATTGGTCTTTCAATCTGACTGAAACAGCCCCGGAGACCACTACATTTCACGAATATGCGGATAGTTGATAACAGTTGAAATAAGACAAATGAATTTTTGAAATCAAAGCACATGATTGAACGTCTTGTTTGTCTGACGGACAGAAGTACTAGCAATTGTAGGATTTTTTGTAAGAGTTTTTACACTCCTTCACTTAGCCAAGAAGGAATATAAACAACATCTAAGATTCACCTCAAAATAAAGTTATGTGATGCTGTATTTTAAAGAGAGCACGGCGGAAGGGTCCATAAGTATAGGATGATAAATCTTAAATACCAGAAATTATTTCATAACGGTTTATATTGTATTTTTCAGTAATGAAACATGGGCGGCAAATGTTCAAAAGCAATTATAAATATTTGTGCTCTGTTGAGTTTTCGAGCCAAACAAAGGAAAATGTCAATATGTAGTAATCCAATTTGATTTAAATACCAAATTGTTGTAAATTTGCAAAGTTTCCTTGATTCTTAAGACAAACTGACGACATAGGATCTTTCCTTCGATTAAATCTCTCAAACTGAATAACTCTATCGTTATGTGCAAAATTTATCAGGGCATTCAAACATTGAGTCGAAATGAATATGGGAAGAGTTGAAAACTTGTTGACTTTTCTGAGTTCAAGTGATCAAGGAGAACAATATTATTTTTGCGTAATTCTTCCACCGTATATCTCTCCCAAAAATTTATATAGCTAGGTAATGTCGTTGAGAATGGTTCCTTCAGAATGTGTGGTTGTCATTTTTACATTAATTATTATTTTGACTGCTGTTTCGAGTGCTCGACGAACTTCAGTTCATCTCCACTGCCTGGCATCTTCTTCAGGTCAGGTTTTCCCACTTAAAGTAAAACCCTAATGGCCACCAAAAACGACAGGGATAACGTCCAATTTTCTCCCCTTTCAAGTGTTGGATACTGAAGATAGAGTAAAATAATTGTCGACAATAATTTAATAGCTTGGGTCACATTACCCTCTTCAACTTATTAATTTAAATTGCTGTCAGAATTTTCGATATTCAATTTACTGTTATGATAGTGTTTTTCTTTCACTAGCTTTGACCTATTACACTTAAGCTTTCTGTTATTTAAGTAGAATTATTAATATTTCCTTCTTTCGATTGGCAATGCAAAGCTATTCATTATTGCCAGATCAACCAACAGTACGCAAGGCGAATAAAAGTCACATAATTTACAATCTCTAGTTATTTTTTCAAAATTGAAAGTTATTTCATTATAAAACCTATGAAGAAAACACGTTTCTCGAGCTTCGTTTACTTGAAGATCTAGGTTAAGTCTGCTTTTTTAATTCCAGTTAAATTTTTATTTAACTTTCATGGTATTCAGCAAAAACCTGGTACCACTTAAAGTAAGAATGTAGAAAAGGTAAAAACAAAATTAGCATACAAATACAATCCAATCTTGGAACTAAAAGGCTAAAATAATGTTATAAAAGTAGTTGGATTTTTGCACGACATTTGCGAGAAAAGAACAAGGCGACTCCTTGACTTATCAATAACATATCAAAATTCGATTAAGTGTTGTAAAATTTAACGATGTTCCTTCCATGTTTTGCTAGGTAACGCAGCATAAATTTGAACGGGTTCAATATAGCGAAAAAACGAACGTCGTAACTCCTGCTTTCTTCTCAGTAATGTGTAATATCAAGCAGACTTGTCTTTTCTTACTAAAATTTCTTATCGGGAAAAATGTTTCACCTTGTTTCAAAATACTGCCAACCGATGTGTTTTTCTTTTTTGGCGCTGAAATTACTCTTCGCAGCCACTTCAAAAATATTGCCTTTCCGATATAGTGCTGAAATTTTGTCTTCGTATCCATGCAACTTTCAAAACAACTTTGGTGACAATAAGCCGATGTTGGATGATTGATATTGACTGGTTACTCGAACAAAACGACTGCCAATGAATTTCCATTGTAAATGACCCATTTCGTAGTCACAGCACCATGTTTTTCTCGCAAAACAAATGGAGCGTTGTAGAGTTACTCAAGGTTCACCTGGGAAAAACCACAGAGTTAATCAGGCATTGAATAAGAGCAAAACATCACTCTGGCATTCCTAAGAAAACAGAAATCTCTAAAATACGTTTTCGCCAATATACAGCGCGATATTACCTGAAAGATAGATTGTCGAACACCGATTCACTCGACAGACCGTTCTCGAAGCCAGCGGTAACAAATGAAGATGTGTGGATTTGAGAAATCAATGGCGTTCTTCAGCTCCATCCTCGCGGTTTTAATGATAAGTGGCGGAGTACGAGGGTTTACAGTAATCCGCTCATCAAATGGATACCGAGATCCAGACCGCTTTTCGAACCCGTATTGCAGACCATTTGACTGTCGACACATTTATCGTGGTACAGCGGGATGTTCCACCACGGATTGTTGCTACTGCCAATGTACTCACAGCAAACCGAACTATGTTATCTATTCCAGGAGATGTGTGCCGAACGACGAGGTGGATGAAGGTGAGATGACGAATCTTCCCCTTTACATTCCTTAGCTGTATCACTCCCAAGAATTCATAACTTCAAAACACAGAAAATTCATAGTTTTTAAGATATTAAAAAAGCGATAGTAGTGCTGGAATTTTACTGCTTGAGAGTTATATTCTACAAACGCAGTCACATTGTTAAGTACAGCATACGCTGAGCAACTTTCATTTGAATGGTCACACTTTAGGATCATCGTTAATACATTCAAGGTTCGAACTGAACATTCAACAGATTCGACTGAAGTTCGTCTCTAGATCTAGCGTGAGACCAGGCGGATGCTGAAATAATTTACATCCCACATTAAACTCCTTTATTTTTGTATCACGTAATTATCATAAAGGGTTCATACCCCATTGCCCTCGAGCTCTTTCTCATAAAATAAGGCTATTGGAAATGATGCGCCTGTCCTTCATGTAAAAATAAAGTTGCCTGATATGATACAGAGTGAAAGCAAAGCGCATGATTTTCCAGGGCGACTAGGATTTTATTTCGAGGCTATCACGTCCACGCAATTGAGGTGTATACAAAGCACATTAAGGCTTTTGCAAGCATCCGATTTGAAAAGAATCTTCCTCAAATAATTGAATCTGTCGAGCAATTGGCAATGAAATATTTGGGTAGCCTCACTTTTTGCTTCAATAAGACAAAATCGATATGGTCGAAAGCCAAAGTGTTAGCTAAGTGAAGAATGTAGGATCTGCAAATGTAAATACGCTTAAATTAATTTAACATTAAACATAACTAAAAAAAGAAAGCTCACACTGCATATTCTACTGTAAGAGAGTTATGACTTATTAATATAAGTTATGCAACGTATTTTTCAGCTGATAATTATATTCTATTTCAAACCAATTTTCTGTTCAAAGTGAAAAAGAAGCGACGTTTAAAAGGAGCCACAAAAAAAGTTTCCCCAATTCTTTTTTCGTTGAATTTGTGTCGCAATTTTGCAGGGATTCAAGGTTTTATAATAATAACAAAGTTCGGTGAACAAGTATTAACTTTTAGGATTTAGCAATATTATATGTTGATCTGTATATTCATGAATTCAAGTTTTCTGGGGTGATTATAGATGTAATTATCTTTACATCTCAACCTCTGTACATAAATGCATTGCCTTTAGCTGGCGGAACTAAATTTAAATGTTTCAGTGGGTTTACTGGGTGAGCGGACGAAACTGGGTCAGTTACGAAAATATACTAATACTTTTTCATACTTAAACTACATGACGCTTAAACTACATTAGTTTCATTGATAACATAACTGTCTGTCTTGGCAGAGATATTCCTGCAGTTCAGAAAGTCAGTTATTTTCTTTAATTAAATCTGTTCCTTTCATTCAAATATCTTAAATTGAGGATTTCTTTCCCAAGGTCGTGTGAAATCATGACTCGCGCCGTTTAGCTTCCGCTTGTCTCGTAGAATCTACTGGGAAGTTGATATAGCTCACGGGAAATCATGACAAATACAAAGTGAAAGAAAGATAACGCAAGTCGTTAACTGCTGCATGATCATGAAAAATGAACAACGTGCGATACTGAAATGTTTTAGCAAATTGTTTTTGTTTACTTATACTTCTCACGTGACTGGATTATACTTATCACGTGACCTTTTAGCATTAGTTCCGCCGTATGTCTATCAAACTAAGCTGAGATATTCCATAAAGTTAAGTACTGTTTGAAGATAAAACTGCTATTTATTCACACAAATATCACTTAGAGTTTTTTTTCTTATGATCATGTGTAAAATAGTGCATTCTCAAGTTTGCTCTTGTCTTGCGGAGGCGGGTGAGGGGGCGGAAATGGTGGCTGTATAATCTGAAATTAATACGTTTTTAGCTTTTGCACAAGAAAGAAAAAAAGTGAAGACACTCGTATCGTTAGGGGAAGATGTTTCTGCTAAACCCTATCTAGACAAGACGTTTTTTCGTCTTCTTGGGACGCTCCCCTCCTCAGTCTAAATAGGGCTAACTATACTGGTCACGTGATCTTACACTTATCCCTACCTGAGATATTCCTAAAAGCAGAGATATTCTTAAAAGTCAAGTACTGTCTCAGGCTTAAAGTACTATTTTAACGCAAATATCAAAGGAAGAATTTGCCAAGTTAGTGTGAAATGAGCTCTCAAAGTTTCCTCTTTTCTTGCTGAATCTTCGAAGCAGTTGCTATAGTTGCTATACAATTATAGATAAACAAATAAAAGCTCAGATCACATTGCTGTACAGCAATGTTTAAAACATTGTGACATAATACAATTAATCAGAACCTTTAAGGCCAAGATGGCGATATACCATTACTAAAGATTGTCCCCAGTCATTTTGAATGCAAAATATCGACTTTTACGAGCGACCATTAAGCTAAACGACTCTCTTACGTGCCATTTGCTCTTTTTTCCATGCTAAAAGACCATACGTTTACACTCATCTGTGGCCTGTATCTTAACATGCACTTCCGTTTGGTGTTTTCGATATTTCCTTGCAGGCCGTGCTTATAACAGGATAGCATGCTAAAACTGTTAATACATGGCAAAAACGGCAATTAGAAATGTTGCTTGTTTCAAATCGGCTGAGATTAATTTATGCTATATTTACTTTCAGTATCCCTTAAACATCGTGGTCTATGAAAATTTAAAAGGTAAAATTTGAAAGCAAAATCAAATGTCATTGACCAATCTAACATTTTTTTTTCTGTCGAGGGACTTTGGGCTTATAGTTGCTCACATAATTTATTTTTACAAAATAAATATTAGTTACTTTAGTGACAAACAGTTTGATTCCATCCACACTAAATTATTTGTTTAAAGCAGTTCTTTACAAACCTCATTATTGCTTCATTGTTTCATTGTTTTATGTCCTTTTTTAACTTATAATACTTATCATTGACATTTTTGACACATCTTTGACACATTTTAGCGTTCATGACATTCTTACCGATTTTAATTGTATGAATATATTATGTTAAGGTTTTATTTTTTACTCGTACTGGGTAATGGCCTCGGAGAGGTCGAAACGTCGTGACTTTTTAGCGTGTATTTTTATCACAAAATTTAGTGACTGTTACAGTGATTTAAGAACTTGGAGTGTTGGAATCCAACCCGGGCCTACCAACCAGGTGGCGGTTACTACGACGTCATGTGATTAATTTAAGCCAGTCAGGCTCAGGGGAAATTTAGTGGTGAACAATAATCATTAAGAACCTTCTCGTTCGAGCATTTCTTACTCAGTTCAAAAAGTGTTTTATTTGATTCTACTCCAGTTAATTTGTTATTATCGTTGTTACTGGCCAATCGGAAAGATTTTGTTCTCTACTGAAACAATCAGATGAGTTTTGCGCTCGAATAAAACAAGGATACTACTCGAAGTCTATCTATTCAGTGATAAGAAATAGCCATTTTCTGATTCCTGTCAACCTCATTATGAAAGTGAGGCTAAGTGCAAAGCTTTTCATTTGAAAACTAATTTTGTTTGCAAAACCAGTTTTCATAGTAACAGCATTGCACTTATATCCTCGCTTTCATAATGAGGTTCTATTTGAAGTTGTATACCTTCTTAACACTCTCTATTTGCTTGTCCAATTAGACTGCGAGTTGTTTGTTCCACCGGTTGACGCGCCCCTGTTCGTTGCTGATATGACAAAGCCAGGCAAGATTCCGTTCAGAGAAGACATGTGCTCAGATGAATTGACAGTTCAAAGGTGGTCATATCGAATGACTGATCTCCATTGGCATACAGGCTTACCAAACAACTTCAGAACAGAACCTTCTTTGAAAGATGTAAACAGTTGGTCTCTGTTGGTACGTATAATCTAAACAAAAGAAAACCCTGACATTAATAGGACTTCTGAGCTAGTTATCCTTACATATAAATTAATTTTTAGGTTATTATTGTGAAAATTGCAATCTTTTGTTTCAAGAAATCGATATTTTTTTAGATTATTATTTGGAAATATGTTATTCTAGTTTTATCATTCATTGCTGTAGATTTAATTTAATAGTAATTTTGTAAAGCGCCATTGGACACTTGGGAAATGGCGCTACAGAAATTCTTTTTTCTTATTATTTATTATTATTATTTTTCTGTAATCTTGTCAATCATATTATTGAACAAGAATCAAAATCCAGCAAGGGCTAAAACAAGTAAATGTTACTCCCACACTTTTGCCAAAAGCGTGAAATATTCAATATTAAAATATTCAATCTCATATTTGCCATAGTAAGAAAATGAATAACAAATTAATAAACCGATCAAATCGCTTCATTTTCCAAATACAGGACTAAGCAAAAATTAAAATTCGCACGATAACTCGCGTTACATTTTTCAGCTCCCTCGCGGTGGTTTTGAAATACACGTTTTAGGAGCATTATATAACGTCCAGTGCGCTGCTTATTCGGTTCATGATTTGTTGTCAGAGGTGATTGATTTGATCACACTATAGAGGAGTTTACAAATGAGCATCATAAAAACAAAATTAAAGTTATCACTGTAACCAGTCACTACAAGGGTAAATGATCTCAATGGAATCAGAATTCGAAGAAAAATACAAATTAATAGTGTTTTGGTTTCCCAAAAATTGGTTGACAAAATGGTGATAGCTTTTTCAGGGGTTTCATTAAGATTTTGAACATTTGGAGAAAAGAGAGGTTATTGTACCTGGGCAGGATAGTTAACTTGGATGTGGTCTAAAGTAAATGAAAAAGTTGGTTGAGATGTTAAAAGCAGCAAGGGAAAGTTCTGTTCACAGACGATCAATTTGCCTGGTCGCTGGCCCTTGATAAAACCCCTGCTTTCTTCCTTTTTCCAACTAATCACGGAGTATAGCAAAGCTAAAAGAAAGTAAAAAGGCGAATTTTCACGCAAATTTGCACGCAAAACAGGCGAAAAATCACGCAAATTTGCTGTCATTTCAAAACCCAAAACTGTTTGTCTGTCAGCAGAAACAACGAAATAATTGTCAAGTTTGTTATAAACTATCACTCCAGTGCAATAAAACTGTTGATTAGCCTCTGGCCAGAGATATAGTAGGTCGGTATGGATTGAAACTTGAAAATGTTGGGCTACTGTTTTTCAAGAACTCGCATTTTTGTTTCCAAAATGCTCTAGATCAGATCAGGAGTTGTTCCTTTCAAGAATTGAATTGATTTCTTTCCTCTTGTCATTCTAGAATTATTTGGCAGCTGATTGAAGGTCTTATTTCATCATTTTCAACAATATAAAAAACCCCATGACACTTCCTCTTTAATTTAGGCATTGAAAATAAAAAACAGCATTGACTGAATAATTGATTAATTTCATGGATGGATGACATTGCAGTCTAGTAAAAGATGAATTCATTATTTAGCCATTCTTGGTTTTACATTTGTAGTGGGATAGAGGTCTCGATGCAAAGTACTCGGGCTTGATCCTGAGATTCCACTTCACTTGTCGAGGTGCGGCTACAGGCTGTTTATTAGTCAAGATGAAAGGAAACTACACTTTTTCCGATTCAGGTATTAATTTTTTTGGTTATATTTAAGTTTAGTTAAGTGGAGCGTTAAAAAAAAGGAAAAGGACGTTGGTTGCGAATAGTTTTAAAACGATTTATCGTGGTTGATTAATTGAGTGGTTGACACTTTATTTAACCTCGAGGTCACAGTACCTTTACGAAACTGTTTAACATGTAAGCCGAGCATTAAAAAAAAAAAATTAAAAAAGGAATTCTTATGAGTTGCATATGTAAAAACAAATTTAAAAAATAGAGTACAGATACCACTCAGCCCTTGAAAGATGACAGGTCTCGTTTGGAGGACGACATAATTCTGTCGCCTGAACAGTCAGACAGAGAGACAGAGATATAATGGAGAGAAATGGTTAGATGTATGGTTATCGCTGGTTGTATATTAAGCAGGGGTAGGCCCCATTCACAGCCTTAGCTAAGATTTTAAACTTCAAAGGATAATAGTTTTAGGCTCAATAAGGTAATAAATGAAGTGAACGTTTAGTCACTGTCACGTGTTCATTCGTCAGGTTTACCTTCGCCGCCATTAAGACCCACTGATGTGTTGGTTGATGTAACGGGAGGAAAGATTAACCAAACTCTTGACGGTGGAGTATCATCTGGAAAAAACGTAAGCTTTCAAAAAAAAAAACTAGTCAAGGGAAACGAAAGCCCATTCTTCCAGTTGTGTGTTTAATGACTCAGCCTTTTAGTAGAAGCGAGATGGAGTTGATTAAGTTTAGATATAAGCCCCACCGTCTTTCAGCTGAAAATCGTGTTCTTCTTATTTCCTAACTAATATGTATTTGCATATGAAAAGCACTGAGGTTAGTATCAAAACACTACAGACTTGTCACTAATTCCACGCGCACCAATTAGTTTCTTATATTTCACTGCAGTGTCCATGGACTACCTGAAGAATATCTAAAAAAAAAAAAAATCATGTTTATTCCGTTCTGTTGTTTGTGTCTATTGGACCTCGATATCAAGTTAAATTTTAATATTTCGAAAGGAGCCTATGGGTGGTTTGCATCGCTGCCATGTTGGTGGACAAAACAAAAGAAAATTTGTTTACAAAGTTTGCACAAAAATGGCAGGTAACTCCCAGAGGAGAATCTCATTGTTCCTGTCCAACAACATGGCCGCCATGACGTCACATGCAAACCATCAATTAAACGACATTTTCTTTATATTTCTTTTTTAAGGGTGGAGAAAAGAACACAGCTCAGACCCCTGCTCAGATGAAACGAGAGCTTGAGCAAAAGAAGACTGGTATCGTTGTGGCTGGAGTGACGGTATCGCTGGCCGCTGGAATTGTACTCGTGTTTGCCACGTTGTTATTAAGGATGAAAAAGCAAGAATCAGCGAAGTAAGCGGTGATTGATAATCTTGAGCAACTAAGAGAAAAGCCTCAGGCAAACTTTTTAAGTCGTATTTGTTGGTCAATTCTGTAAAAAACATGTTGAAAATTACTGTACAACAGACAAAAAACACAGGCAAAATGGGTAATGCACTTATTTTGGAGAGGTGAATAGCGGTCTTGACAAAAAAGAACACTTTGGAAATGATTGTTATGGGCACACTGAAATTTCCAAGTTTTCTCAGAATAGACAAGTTTGCATTCCTTCCTTCCTTCCTTCCTTCCTTCCTTCCTTCCTTTCTTCCTTCCTTCCTTCCTTCCTTAGTTCTTTCCTTTCTTCCCTCCCTCCCTCCACCATTCCTTCCTTCCTTCCTTCCTTCCTTCCTTCCTTCCTTCCCTCCCTCCTTCCTTCCTTCCTTCCTTCCTTCCTTCCTTCCTTCCTTCCTTCCTTCCTTCCTTCCTTCCCTCCTTCGTTCCTTCCTTCGTTCCTTCCTTCCTTCCTTCATTTGGTTCAACACTCAAATTCCAGATATATCTTGCAGCTAAATCTAGCTCAGTTGTCTCTGTGGGGCTTATAATTTTTGAATATCACCTGCCTTGGTTATTATTATGGCTTTTTATTTTGTTTAGGATGCCATCTCAAAGGCGACCCCACAATCCAAGTAAGTGATTCGAATCACCATTTTTAAATAGGCAAGCCAAGTAAATGTTCATGTGAGAAAATAACTACTGTTTCTTCCCCCAAACAGTTACAGTTTTTCACAACGTATTATGTTTGTAAAGACATGATTTTAGTCAAATACATCAAGTTATGTCAAATTGTTTTAGTGATCCCTATTTGTTCTCTTTTGATAACAGTTTTTTTCGCACTGATGCGTTATGTTGTTTAAATATTTGTCATAATTTTTACTATTAATTATGTTTTTGTTGGTTGTGGTGGTGGTGGTAGTAGTAGTAGTAGTAGTAATAGTTGTAGTAGTAGTGGTGGTGGTAGTGGCAGTAGTAGTAGTAGTAGTAGTAGTAGTAGTAGTAGTAGTAGTAGTAGTAGTAGTAGTAGTAGTAGTAGTAGTAGTAGTAGTAGTAGTAAGTAGTAGTAGTAGTAGTAGTAGTAATAGTAGTAGTAGCAGCAGCAGCAGCAGCAGCAGCAGCAGTAGTAGTAGTAGTAGTAGTAGTAGTAGTAGTAGTAGTAGTAGTAGTAGTAGAGTAGTAGTAGTAGTAGTAGTAGTAGTAGTAGTAGTAGTAGTAGTAGTAGTAGTAGTAGTAGTAGTAGTAGTAGTAGTAGTAGTAGTAGTAGTAGTAGTGGTAGTAGTAGCAGTAGTAGCAGTAGTAGCAGTAGTAGTAGTAGTAGTAGTAGTAGTAGTAGTAGTAGTAGTAGTAGTAGTAGTAGTAGTAGTAGTAGTAGTAGTAGTAGTAGTAGTAGTAGTAGTGGTGGTGGTGGTCGTAGCAGCAGCAGCAGCAGCAGCAGCAGTAGTAGTAGTAGTAGTAGTAGTAGTAGTAGTAGTAGTAGTAGTAGTAGTAGTAGTAGTAGTAGTAGTAGTAGTAGTAGTAGTAGTTATCATGCACTAATCTTTCTCGTTTCCTTTCAGATGCGGCATATGAAGTGAGTTAATTTGCTTTGGTTTTCATTTTATTTTAAAGTTCAAATTTTGTTGAAAAAAAAAAAGCTTACTCGTGGTTTGCGTCTCTTGTACAGGAACCTATTGACTCCAACGCCAGCAAAGGCCACGCAGCTGCAGGCACCGTTAACTTCCGTAAGTGTTTCAAGCCCTCCGGAAGATAACAACATTTTCAAGATATTGAAAGTCAAGAACTTAAAATTAAGCAACTAATAATTGTGTTTGTTCGATTGAGCTTGCGACCTTGGTTACGTATGGAAACTGAACATGATAACTCAAACATCTGTACCTTGAAAAAGGAAGTAAGAAATACATTAAGTCCACGCTGCAAAGGGAAGTTAAATTTACTCCAAATTATTACAAAGGGCAATAAATTTTCTACTCCAAATGTGAGAAAAATACTGCATACTTCTAAAGTTGAAATGTCGACGACTGGCACATGCGCAATAAAAGAAACGTGGTTGTATGTTTTAGGCCGGTTGAATAAAATAAAAATAAATAAATAAATAAATAAATAAATCACTTTATTTAAGTGCCAAATGAATGTATTTAGCGCAGAGCACTAATAAGGGACACTTTCGAGGTAGAAGTAGAATCTAGAAGTGTTGGTTTTTAAGGAGAGGGGGAAACCAGGAGCACCCGGAGAAAAATCTCTCAGAGCAAGGACGAGAACCAACAACAAACTCAACCCGCATATGACGCCGAGTCCGGGAATCGAACCCGGGCCATATTGGTGGGAAGTGATTGCTCACACCACTGCACCATCCTTCTTCCTCACAAAAAAACGAGGAGGATGCATTTATGGGTCACTGGCGCAGGCATACCCCGAAGAAAAGAACTTAGCTTTAATACCAGCAGAGCTTTGACCTCAAAAGTTAAATGTTCCCACCCATTTTATGCTGAACGTATCCCAAGCAAATCAGTTTTTTTTCTTGCAGATAACGCCTTTTACACCTCTGACTGTGTCCTGTCGATTACTAAACCAAGTACAGAACGTACAGAAAGTACAGAAACCAACATGACTAGACCTATGGGTCCTTTACCACCTCTCCCCGGTGAGGTTAGTTTTGGTCACGCCAAGAGAACTGACTTATCATGACCTGTTTGCACGAATAAAGATTGTTGCTGTTGTTGTTGTTGTTTGCCAAAACAGAAATTTTATGTTAACTCTTTTATAATCGGTGTTAAGCTAAGGTATTGGCTGTTACATACCGTCTACTTTCACGGAAAATTGAGAGAACGGTTTGGAAGCTAGGACAGATCGAAATACATAGAAAGCTTTTGGAGTAAATATATCAAGCACAAGGAAGACTATTCCTTCCGATTTCCAAACACCATTAACCATTTTAACCAACCGCCATTAATAATTGATGGAGTAATTCAATGGAAAAGTTCATCAAGTTTTATGAAAGCACACGTTTCCAAACTACCTCCACGATAGATATTTCTTTTCTTCATGGATTATTTTAATAATTAAAATACATTTGAGACCATAAATTAAATTGCCAAAGGCATAAATAATTCATGAACAAAGGAAATCACTAACTTGAAGGAGGTATTCACTTCGCCGTTGTACAACGGCGAGGTTTTGATCTGTAATCACATAAGTTGATTAATTTACATATTACGAAGTTGGTGAACTTTTACTCGTTCTTTATATTGAAACAATCAAAAAATATGTGAACGTATCTACAGTCAGGTTTAGAAATGTGATCTTAATTGACATAAAATTTGGTCAACTTTTGCTTTGAATTTTTTGAGGAATTATTGATGGTTTGAGAGGATATGTTTTTTTTCAAACCACTTCACGGTGTTTGGACATCAAATGAAACACTCTGCCTAGTAATGGATATATTACTTCTTGAAGTTCAAGGTAAGACTGTTTAATCTCCAACACATCTGTAATAATTGCATACCATGATTATTGTTTGTTTGTTTGTTTGTTTGTTTTTTTAGGAAGAGGAGGAGGAAGGTATTTATGAAGAGCCGGTAATAAAAAGGAACGTGAACTACCAGGGATTAGCAGCAAACGAAAACCAACAACAAAGGACCGGTAAGTTTTGTCTCGCTGTGGAATTACTGAAACAGTTGGTAGTCAGGTCTGTTACAAAGAAAGTAAGGAATTTCATCTACAACTACCTTGTGGACTTAAGTTTAGGATTTTATCCACAGACTGAAAGATTGGACAATCTTGTACAGCGTAATAAACAGCACCACAGGAACTTACTGCTCAGTAGCTTTCATTTGAATAGTCACACTTTAGGATTTCATCTACAGACTCAAAAGTTAGAGTCACCTTGTACAGAATAATTAACAATATAGCGTAGCAAATAAATGCTTTGTAGATTCAGTTAACTGAACGGTGAAAAACTGAGATTCGAAGCACAAACTTTCAGTTGCCATCACCACAGAAAGTTATTGCTCGATACTGTATTCCTTTTACGAATGATAAACCTCCCATTGTGAATCAACAAAACGTTGTTTATTATTTCAAATGTGGTCTGTGCGATGCAGACTATGTTGGCTTCACGAGTCGACACTTGCATCAACGTGTGGAGGAACACAAACGTTCTGCAATTGGCAATCATGTAAAGGACGAGCATGGACAGGATCCAGAGACCATTAAAAGCAACTTCAGAATCCTGAGAAAGTGTCAGAGCAAACTCGACTGCTTGATCTTCGAGATGTTGTTTATTCGCGACCTAAAGCCGAAACTGAACAAACAATGCGACTCGATCCGCGCGAAGTTATTTGTTTAATTATTTCACTTTTAAATACCTTTTAAATACCTTTTATCGTTTTTAGCGTTCCTTTGTATTTATCATTCACGCTATTATTTTTGATATTGTTTAGATGTGAATATCTTAGAGCTTTTTAAGTCAGCATCTCATTAGTTTTTTCACAATTGTATATAAGCACATATTTTACTTCTCATTTTGAACTTGAAAATGACCGTCGGACGGTCGAAACGTCGTTCTCTTTTAACGTTAACTTTTATAGTTAAATCAATTTCGAAAAACTTGAATGATTAAAAGCTAAGAAAATCACCTTACAGAATTGAAGATTTTATTCTAAGTTATTTGCTGTTGTAGAGCCAGATGGTGAAGCGGTTTCTTCAGTTGAACAAACGCGACCCCCGGTTTATAACGTTCTTGAACGTTCTGTTGACGATGACAATGATGACGACGACGACGACTACGACGACAATGTGGCTGAAATTCGAAGTAAGAAAGTTTAAAAAGCAGCATCAACATCAAGAAAAAACTTCTACCATGCAGTTAAATACACGTTAGGTTGTTCGAAAACGGTGTAGATTTAAATTTATAAAGGAAGCAATGTGTTAGTTTTAAAGAAAAGATTGAAAGCTTTCTTACGACACCATTTCGAATTAATATTTGTGACTTTACTGCATTCACGTAACCGTGAACTATCTGCCAATCTGCCTCAGTTTATTGGCTTTTAAAGCCTCAAAAACTTACTGGTTGACACTATGAAAAGACCATTAATACGAGGTTTCTGGATTTGAGAACGTGGCCAATCTTGAAAGCAGTAGCCCTGTAAAGCGTACGAATTCGTTCACGTGACAGTTACGGTAAAATATGCCATAGACCATTTCCGAGTTGCTTTGAACCTTATTATGGAAGCGAGGCTAAGTGCAGAGTTTTTGTTATGAAAATTAGTTTTCATTCATATGCAAACAAAAATAATTTTCATATGAAAAGTTTTGCACTTAGCCTCGTTTTCATAATGAGGTTCAAAACAACTCGGAAATGGCCTATTCGAAGCACGAACTTTTAATTGCCACCACCACAGAAAGATATTCCTTGATATAGGCTTTTTTATGTAATGTTTAAAACACGAGCAGGAGTGTTTTATCGGGTTTAAAGCCACGAGGCGCAGCCGAGTGGTTTTAGACCCGATAAAACACGTGCTACGAGTTTTTTGAACGGCTACAAAAACATTCCTGGAAAAGGGAGTGTCAATATAGGTTATAACAAGAGAGGATCCTTGATCCTCTAAACAATTTTATGCCTTTGTGAACGTTGGAAATTAGCATACGAGAAAAACACCGCGCGCATACTAAACAGGAGCGTTTTATCGGCTGACGAAACACCGCATACTAATAAGGAAGAGGTTTATCGATATAAGGTCACTGCACGTGATGTTTTATCGACCATTTGATAGGTCAATGGGCTTATGAGTTATTAATGAGTTTTGAAGAATGATTAAAAACTGGAACAGTCGCCTTATATACCTGAAGGTTTGATTCTGAGCTATTTGCTGTTGTAGAGCCAGACGATGAGGCGGTTTCTCCAGTTGAACAAAAGCGAACCCCGGTTTATAAAGTTCCGGTTGAACGATCTGTTGACGAGGATGACGACCACGAGGACGACGACGACTACGATGACAATGTGGCTGAATTTCGAAGAACCACTACAGTTTAAAAAGCAGCATCAACATCAAGGAAAAATTCCACCATGTAATTAAATACACGCTAGATTGTTGGAAAAACGGTTTAGATTTACAGCTAAAAGAAAGCAATGTTTAGTCAAAAAGAAAAAAAAAAAGATTGAAAGTTTTCGTACGACGCCATTTCGAATTAAGCGGTTAAGCGTGTATATATGAAACCATCTCAAAACCGTCGTAGATGTCTGCACAACGTTTGCTTCCTTTCCGTTCGGAAAGCCAGATTTGTGAACACAAACTTTTGAATAGATATTCGCGTGTGGAATGGGTTACCAGTTAGCACATGATTTTCTTTAAATATTTTACGATTACAACGTTTCGTTCAATGAAACGGTTTATTATTTTAGCGTTATGATGAGATCCAAATAACACTAATTAGCTTCAGTAGTGAAAGCTCACACAGGCAGATAGTGTTAATAACAACAACAACAACAAAAACAAGAACAATTTATTTGAAAAACAACAGAATGAATGGCTTGTCCCGCAAATATTTACAAAACTAACCGAGGTGGGAAAAGACGAACACGGGAACGCTTTAGAAAACTAACAAGAGTTTACAAATACAGACATACAAAAACTTTACGTAGTGACAGATTTAAAGCATTTTACAACATAAAAGTAATATTACTAAATTAATACTTTATAAATTTGGGCTTTGAGTAAAAAATAAGACTATCTTTAAACTCGAAAGTATACCTTAAAAATAGTTAAAGCAATCATATGAACTCTCAATAAGAATATTTATAACAAATACTTGGGTAAAGAAGTTATGAGTCATACTTCAAAAAGAAAATAGAAAAATTCATTCATTCCACGTTTTCTGATGAATTGATAAGAGAATTAAGACGCGTGAGAGCAGGATCTAAGTTTAGAAACACAAGACGCAGGCGAGTGTTTCACTTGTTACGTGTTATCAAAAACTTCTGCAAGCGTTCCAGTTAATATATTTTATAGAGAGAGGGAAAAATGTTTTGTACTTATTGTAATACTCGATATATATACCATTTATCGGTGATGAATAAAAAAATTATTCCTTTAAGCCGGCGACACACCTGGCGATTTTTTTCGTCGATCGCGGCGCTGTGGCAGTTTTAAAAATTCATGTGATAAAATCGCCCAACATGATGGGTTGACTTTACTGGCGATTCGAAGTAATGACCGTAGTAAATCACGGGAACAGGCACACTTGGTGAATGCCGGCGAATTTAATCGCCGATATCTGACATGCCAGATATCGGCGATATTATTCGCCGATCGCAGCGATCGGCGAAAATCGCAATCGCTGCACCGGGCACACCTGGAGATTTTCGCCCATCGCGGCGATCGGCGTATAAAATCGCCAAGTGTGTCGCCGGCTTTAGACTAAAAAAACTACAGGAATAAATTACCACGTTTTTACTGTAGACTAATAGAAATGATCAATAAAATTTATCTTCCATCGATCGAGAAAAGACATTGTACCATCTACTTGGAGAGAGGGTATAGAGACAGTATATATTGCATAGCACATTTTCTGGGGGAATTGAAGAGGTAAAGAAAATACACTGAAAAAATGAATATATTTATGCCCCTCGATTCTTATTAATCGTAGTTTTCGGAAAAGGAGCGTCACGTTATTCTGGATACAGCGAAACCCGGTCAATACGGACAATGCCCGTATTAAGCGGGCTGTTAGAATAAACGTCACGGACCGCATGTTTTATGTTCCGCTGTATTAGGGTAGCCATTACTTAGAAGAGTGCGTTTCATGGTGAAAGCGCTCTTTTGCCAACACTGGGCACGGCACGCAGAAAGCAAAGGGTGCTTGCAGGAGGTAGAGACGGTATACTGGATAAAGGAATCTATTATGCTGTTCGTAGCCTGTGAACAGGCTCCCACATGGAGTATAGGGCGAAGAGAAAAATGGGCGAGCGGTCGCTTCCAGACCGAGCTCGTCACCTTATACTCAGCTTGGAAGCCAGCCCTGTTTAAAAGCTATGCCGTTCGAGTCTTAAGCTTATTAATCGCAATTCCCAGCCAAAGAAACACTCGCAGTAATCGGGATATTAGGATGACCATTACTTATAAGAGTGCGTGTTTTGACCGAAGCGCTCTCTTACAATTGGCTGCATTAGCCTCGGCTCACAGCTTGGCGTATCTGCAAGAAGATATACTGGGAACAATGAACATATCAATCGCAGTTTCCGGCCAAAGAACTTTTCGTTAAATGGAATATTACAATGAACGTTATCTTGAGTGATCATGTCCTTCATTTTTATGACCTTAGGGGTTGAATAACCATTGACATTAAAAGAAGAAATTTGATGCTGATCACTGTTAGGGCTTAAAGGGTTAAGCAGCCACTACGGGACGGCAACGGGAATATTAGAAAACAGTAGGATTTACTGAGAAAAACAAACAACGTGCGTTATGAATTTTGGTAGATTTCTTCGCCGTCCTCGACAAAACCACAACATGAAATTACCAAATGCAAAGCTTTGTGGAGAATATGAGCACATGATGGTAAATTTTTCATTCTATGTCTTTATTTAAACGCCAATTCCCGCACCAATTCTTGGAAGTTCGGCCACGTAGTAGAAGTTGAACGAATTAGAATAATCGCGAAGCATTTCTTGTAAGTTGACGTTTTCGGGAGCAACGTTGCCGCCGTGGTTGCTTTTAAAAAGCCCCTTATTGTTGACAACACCATTTGCGCAAATGCGACTCGTAATTTAAGAAACGTATACACGTGTAAGAAATAAAAAATCTTCATTATTCCTCGTACAAAGGACTTCTACAATTTTAGACAAAAATTTCAAGTAATACTTGACTTTTCAAATGCTAATAAAGGAAGCCATTACAAAGGGTAGTCAAGAAGATTGTCGTTGCTTAGCACTGAAAGCAAGAGATGACGGACACATGTCTACCTTAAATAAAAGTTTCCATGCAATATTTTGTCTAGATTGCTCAATATTTCAAAACAAGATTTACCATTGTAGTAATCTCGTCCTCTATAACCCCTGTTAAAAACTAAGGCAATCAAATCGAAAAAGAAGTCTGCATTAGATATATTTTTATATATGTCGATGTTTTGTTTCGTTTCTTTTTAACATTACCTGGCTCCTTTGTTTGTATTTTTTAAAATAGCAGTTATATAATACGCGTAATTATTAGTCAAATAGGTTTGCCACATATGTGATATTTACCTGACTGTAATTATTCGACTCAAAGTTGCTCGATTTGTTCGATATATATGGTCTACTTGTCTACGGGGCGCCTGAACCTGATCTTAATATTATCCAGAACTTCTTGGATAGATGTCATAAGCGTCGTTTTTTTCTTTTTTTCTTATCCTGTTTCAATAAAGGACCTTTTATATAAGCAAGACTGTAAAATTTTTAAGAAAGTAATCTCCGTATCCCTTCAAAAAAGGACTGTTTATACAATCTCAGCAAAAGACAATGTGTGCGCCCTTAAGTAAAGACTGAGCGTTTCATGTCTACCTTTGTAAATAGATTGATATTTAAATATAACTTAGTATAGGTAAGTTAGGTTTTATTATGGTCCTTTTCAGATTAGTTTATTAATATCTTTATCATGTAGAATTTTCAAGAAAGTGTAATATAGGATATGTAGTTTTATCATATGAGAAATAAAGACCATTACTATTATTATTGTTATATGACCTAGACCCAAACGTGCATAAATAATTCGATTTTATTACATACTGTTTATTACATACTGTATGTATTATGTAAAACTATGTTACTACGGCTCATTTGATGCACGGAACACGTTTTACTGCACGTTGTTAATGTGTTATTTCTAGGAGATTCTTTGTCAGCTAACGTAAAGGTAAGAAAATGCTTTCTCTTAATGTCACGAGGACACAACGAGGTTCACTTAACTTGTCTTAGGTGAAATCGACTTTTTTGCGCGCGATCTTTTTGAGCGGAGTGTCGCTGCCTTTGCAAGCTCGCTGGTGACAGTTTTTGAAAAACTCGTGTCGCCGGTGCAAGCGAAAACTCGCTAGTGTAGCCTTGCCTTATAAAGGGTTAAGGGTAAACGTTTATTCTGTTACCTTATGAAAGGCCCCCTATGTAAGTTAAGCCGCGAACACGGCGTGTTATGATGGCCTTAAACAGAATATTTAAAATGTTGCCACAGATCGTTTTGCGCCTTTTAACTGAGACTTATCATTGGGAGCTAATAAAGTTTGATCTGTGGGATAAATCTAGAATTTAGAATCATTTACAAAGCCGGTTGCTGGGACTGCAGTGATTTTTATAACGGTAAAACGAAGCGACGACTTCATGACAGGAAAACGGAACACTTCAAGGCCCTCGCGCGCTAAAAATGACAGCAAGTCAGCCATTGTTGACCATGCCAAAACCACTGGACACAATATCAAGTGGGATCATTTTGATATTTTAGCGTCGGGCAGAAGTGATTATCACTGTGAAATCAAGGAAACTTTGTTTATTCAAGAACTAAAGCCAGCTTTTAAATGTCAACGTCAGCAGTGAGAAGCTGATGTTTTATTAATTAGCTGTAGCTTTTTATAGATTCATTGTTAAGATTGTTTTTCTTAATCTCGGTTGCAGACACCCTTTTCACTATTATATATGTAGTTGAAAACATTTTAACGGTCACTTTTCAAAATGTCTGTTGACTAGCATACGAAACGTTAAGTTATATAAAATGTGCAAGTTTATTATGTTTATTCTAAGATTCTAAACAATGCCGTAGTTTAATTTCGATAGTTTAAATCATGAATCCACCAATTTTCAGCTCAAGATAACTGAAGCTTTTCATATCAAATGGGAAAAAACTACTTTAAACCAACAACCAACAACTGTACCGCGTAAATATATAACTCTCTTTATAGTCAAACATTGTCACGTATTATTTAATTATTTTGTTATAGGTTTTTGTCATTAGCATTTCTATGTGCTTATTAACAATTCAACTTTGTACTTTACAATTTGAAATTAAACTGAAGATGACTGAGGAGCTGTTGTCGTTTTTCTTGGCTGCCACTATCCAGACCTTTTGGAACCAAAAGCCACTTTTACTTTAGTTTCAGTCATCTTCGTTCTTATATCTTAGATCTGTCAAAATTTTTTTATTTTATTTTTTGAGCCTTTATTGTTTTATATATTTTAAAACAGGTTTCTGCCAAGTTAAATTAAAATTAAATTAAAAAGTATCAGTAGACGAACGTAAACGAACTTTTATGGTGCTGAACTGTTAGCGTTCATTTAAAAAGTTTAACACAAATTTCATTAAAGCCGTGAATACCCTATACGATAAATGCAGGTAGGCTCGGCGACCTTGTGGTGGCTGTATCACTTGGCGGCTTTTACTGTCCAAGATTACAATTAAACATCGATTGACACTGCATGTATGCCGTCATGAATTGTAACAACTGTCACGAATTGGAATTAAAAATTGCCTCATTGACTGTCGACAGTTGTAGTCAAGTTTGCAGTATTTTTCATACTGTAGCATACACATCGCCAAGCGATGAAATTATTCCCTCCCCATAAAAAAAGACAGCATATAAATAACATTAACTTGGGTAAACAAAGAAGATGATATTTCCCCTGTTAGACCAAAAATTCGTCGCCTTACAATTCCTTACTCATCGTTTACAAAATTAATATTGCAGTTTCCTACACCATATTTAATTCCAAAGTTCTTTCTCCTTACCTTGGCTCACCCTTGTTCAAAAATTTAATGGCGTCGCTTCCATTGCTGTTTTCCAAATGACGCTGCAGTCCATAGCAGATACTGTACAAACTTCTTAGCGGATAGCGCTCTCCATTCTCTATACACACCAGCGATAAACTTTGTCAGCCAGAAATTCAAGGATTCATAGCTCATCTCCGCAATATTCGTTTCTGAACTTTGAATACTGTCCACTTCGACTTCGAATCCTCTGTCCTCAAAGTTGGAGTCGTTATTTCTTCTTGAACTTTTCCACTCCCCAAATATTTTGTAACGCACTTTGTGACATACCGCGTATCTTTTGGAATACTACTTTCCAAGTAATCGTTATCTTCCTTAGCATCAGTTTTGGTTCTCGAAAGACGTGTTTGGGCGGCATTTCAAGTAAAAGCTCTCTGAACCTTTGATAGCAACTGAACAAAGACTACTTCTCCATCTGAATATAATTAACCTTTAATGAATTCCTATCACTTTTATCTGAATTCCTCGAGAGGCATGGGCGTGTTTTATCGGCACGTGTTTTATCGGGTCTAAAACCACTCGGCTGGGCCTCGTGTTAAACACTGCTGCTCGTTTTTTAAACATTACATCAAACAATCAAAATTTCCAACACCTCAAAGTTTTTTAAAAATACGAGGCGCACTTTTCGGCGTTTGGAAATTTCCTTGTATTTGATGTATTTAATTTACTTCCTATTATTCAGCCGACGAATTAACTCCAAAATTACATTACAGTTATTGCAATTCAGCGTCCTCCATTTCATATAATAACCACAGCATTATATTCTCCATAATATCCCTATTATAAATAAATATAAATTATAAATTAATTATAATCATAATTAATACTATAATTGAAATTATAAATTAATTATAAATATAAATTATAAATATTATAAATATTCTCGAAATTATGCTGCATAAATTGTTCACCACTAACGTACCATTGCTTCGCACACTAAAACTTTGCTTATTCTTTTTCTTTATTATCTTGTCCAGCAATTATGCGTCCAAAAATAGCATTCCTCTCCTTCCTGGGAATCGGATTCCTCCTCGTCACACTGTTAACATTTTACTCCTTTACAAGAAAAGAGGCAAGTCTTTTATCAACCCGAGTCATGGAAGCAATGAAGAACCTCGTGCTAAGTGAAACAGATAAGCAAACTTTTCCTGGATTGGAAACGCCGAAAGGTAAAGAGTGCGTTACTCCTTCTTATAAATGTATTTAACGGGCTATCCTATCTGGACCGCAAAAAAAAAACAAGTGAGTTACAGAAGGGTCCCCTTTAAAGGGACAGTAACACGCTATTTTTAGTAACACATTGACAATCGAGGAAACGCTATTCGGTTGATAGCAGACAAGAGATAATGACCAAATTCCATTAAAAGACTATCAGAGTGCAAAGAAACTATCCACGGATATTTTCGCCGGTAGATGGGTTCAAATTTGAAAACGTTAGTTTTCGCTGTCGTAACGCACTTAAAATTGGTTGTACTATATTTTAGTTCAACCTCTCGTCTCAGTAGAATCACTATTAAGATTTCTTTAAATTAGCGATTTAGAAATGAATTAACACAGTGTTCAAAGTTTAAATTTGGTGAATTTTTGCCCAAAATCATTGTATCTCTCCTACCCCTTTAAGACTAAACCATATATATAAGCTAAAATATAAGCAACATTTCTACTACCAACATTGAAATCCAACTCGGGTCAGTTATTAAAAGACAGTTTAGACGGTGTTTAACAAAACCACGTTCTAGGCCATATTTTCAATTTTGTTAACAGTCATATCTAAACATTGTCTACTGCCGACGGTAACAAGAAGGCTTGCATCCCTGACTAGAAAAAATATTTATCTACTTAAAATAAACTACTAATAAAGAGATTTGGAGGCCCACTGATTGTCTTAAGCCAGGGCCTAAGTTAGACTCCGTTTAAATAACTGGCGCAAGATCTTTACAATGCAAATAGATAATAAAATTAGCAAATAGATAATAAAATTAGAAACAAGGTATTCACACTATAAAACATGCAAAGACAACGAAGATGATTAATGCAATTTTGAAAAAGTGCGCTACTTAAAGTGCTCTGACTATGACGGAATTCGCGTTGATATTTGCCAATGGTGCCTCATCTACGTGATCCAACAAGCGTATTAATATGTTAGGTCGAGTTCGTGGCCTTGTTAAATGTTTTTCAAGCTGAAAATCACTAAAATATTGAAATCAGGTTGGAGGGGTCTGGAAAAGAGTGAGTTTCCATGGGAACCGAATTTTTTATAGCCGTAGGTGTATTGCCTTTAGAACTATTAGCCTGCCAGGTTTCAATGGTCTCTGCTGTAAATTGACTGAGATAGCTCTATTTTAACTTGATGTTGTATTGAGTTGAGAATATGACGTCATCAGTCCTCTCATTTACATATTTTACACATTTTTCAAACGTGAATATCTCCGGAACCAAAGCAGATATTTAGAAACGGTAAACGGCGTTTTTAATCTTTCCTAGAATTCTATGTGATAAACCTTAAAATTCAAGAATAAAAATTGGATCATAGTAGCACTTTAAAGTTTAACTTAAAGATAGCTTTAGAGAGTCCTCGTTTAAAAAAAGGCAGAGGTGCTTCCGTTAGTGATGGATCAAAAGAGTTCAACCCATTGGAAGCAAAAGTAATACTGGTCCAATGACCCCTTCTTCTATTAGCTGCAGCTTTTCATATTCCTTAGATCGTGTCTTATATGTATCATTGCCATAGTTTTGAAAGTTACTTAGGCCCGGTTCAAACGTCGAACTTTACATGAGCCGAACCTAATACCTATTAAGGTCGACCCAAATAATTAAGTTCAGCAGTTAATTCAGACGTCTAACCTAATTGAAGTCGAACTTAATTAAAGCTAAAGTGAGAAAATAGATTTTCGTGGTCAGCGGCTGTTGTTTTTTCTCAACAAGATTAAAGATGGCGGGAAAGATGAGTTCTGACATGGAATAGCTTGTTTGGTAAAATGGAATTGGGGGTGGTCAATAGTTTATTTTAGTATTAGTTTTTATTGATATTTCTTATAATTCTATATAGTTATTAAATTTTTATATAAAATGTTTAAATTCATGTAAAGCGCTTTTGATCATTTTAATGTTAAAAGGCGCTATATTAAGTAAATAAATTATTATTATTATTATTATTATTATTATTATTATTATTATTATTATTATTATTATTATCAAAATAATGAAGACAGGCCAAACACGGCTCCTATTGGTCGAGATAGGAAGAATATGACCTTCAATACTAATTTGCTCTTACGAGTACGTCTTTCAAATATCTCCCTTTTCTGTACGAAAGTAGGGAAGGGTCTTTAGAGATCTCACTTAGCAGAGGCTGATTTTCTATCAAGTGCCATTTACTCATCTGAATGGTTTTACGTTAGGCACGGAAGGGCGATATTCCGTAACAAACGGCAAAATGTTTTTGCGCGTTTTTTGTTTGTTTTGTAGTGCCGACATTCTTTCGCTGAAATTGACTTCTGAGAGAGTTTTATCTATAAGGAAAACGAGGTAACCTCTGAAGCATAATCTCTGTTTGAATAGAGTTATGTTTTCTTCAAATGTTGTTTTTAAAGATTTTTTTCTGAGAAGTCTTGACGCTTCGCCTTTGATATAGCCTGTATTTGAAAGTTTTTGTCGGTTTGAAGTACGCGTACGCATCAAGAATGGATTCTTTTTTTTAAATCTTTCACATCTCAGACGGGTATATTTAGTTGTTTCTAAACAAGAACAAGCACATTCCTCTTTTCCCGCCATCTTGTTCAGAATGAAGTCCTTTGCGCATGCCAAGTCGATGGAACGCGCAGACCGCTGGGATAGATGTAATTTATATAATTTATTACGTAACGTATGCATTTGGTTCGGCACATGTAAAGTTCGACGTCTGAATCGAAGTCGAACTTTTGCCGTTCTATTCGACTGGCGCAGTCGAAAAGATCGGCGGGTCGACCCAAATACAAATCTGTCGATCCTAACTGATTCATAAGTCGATCTTTACATGCGCCGAACCAAATGATTAGGCTCGGCTCATGTAAAGTTCGACGTATGAACCGGGCCTTAAGGATGAGGCAGAAACTACGCCCTCAGCTTCCTCCGCTCCTTCATAGCGGTCAGGATCCCCAAAGATGCCAGACAAAGGAATAGAATAGGGGCTACAAAAAAATGACGAGGCATTCTTTTGAACAAAAATACTTTTTCTGTTATGAAATTATCACTTTGTTAATTCTGTGGTATATATCCAGACTACTTACTTGAAAGCCCGAAAGGTAAAGAAGGGACTAAAGGTGAAAATAAGAGCTATAAACGAACAGCGACTGGGAAGGGGTAGACTAGATTTTACAAATTAATGATTATATTGGTCTACCGCTAGTTATGTAACCTCAGTTTCTTCATGATAATATGTTTGCAAGTGTGTATTTTTGTTTGTGTGCCCGACCTGAACATACAAAAAAATATATATATATGTCAGTACATTTTTTTTGTTAACTGGCTGCCTGGCATTTTTAACTCTAAGGTTATTTTAGGTAGCCAGTATCCCTTCTATTTGTGAGTTACGTTGTAAATGATTTTTGTAGACTTTAAGGTAAATAAAGTATGTTGTTGTTGTTGCTAAGTTGGCCACACTTTCTCTTCCCCTCCCTGCTTTAGGCAATTGCCCCTTTACCCTCCCCACTAGAGACGAAGACTGTTATCTGTAATGTAGTGGTTACCGCGTCTGCCTTGAATGCAGGAGGCCGACGTTCGAGTCCCCACCGGTGAACCATATTTTCACATGGTACGTCGTTATCATGCTTCTATACGTCTACTTACTTTGCTCCTTTAGAGCGGCTTAAAAATTGAGTGTCGAAAGTAATTGCGTTTTTGCTTTGGTTTTGCATTACTGCTCTCTGTGATTGGTTGATAAAACTCGCGCCACTTTCTCAACCAATAAGATTTTAAACAAAAACCAATCATGCATCGCTTGCACGTGTTTTCCCGCGCTTGGCGCCGGTTACATCTGTTTGCTTTGAATTCTGATTGGTTCATTGCGCTGTTTGCTTGTATTGTGATTGGTCAGAGTAATTCCTTGCGTTTTACGACACTCGATTGAAAACCGCTCTAATATAACAGATCATTACAGCTATCCTATGTAAAAATATGGCTGATCTACTTGGTACGGAAATCCCTTGCTGTGTGTTTCATGTATCTGTACCAAGCTCGAGTTTTCTTTGTTTCAGAGAACGCCGATGCGCTTTCTTCTGCAGATAAAATGTTCAGACTGTACGACGGAGTGGAGACGTTTGTACTGTTCATTGGTTATCCTCGCAGTAGTCATAGTTTAATAGGAGCTGTGCTGGATGCGCATCCAGAGATCATCATCCCACATGAGTATAATGTCCTGGCTAATGTTAAAAGGTTACTGCAAGAAAAACTCATAAAGGAAAACTTGCAAAAGTATGTACTTTTTCACCATCTTCATTTGCTGTCGCAGAAGCAAGCTTTGTTTGGAATTCGTGCCAATAATTCCCTACTCGACGGAAAGTTCACCTATACCTACAATGTGCCGGGTTTATGGCAAGGAAGTTATGATAAAAGGATCAAGGTAAAAGCTCACGTATATAGCCAGTTTGTCGATGTGTAGTGTATCTACTGGATAATGTTGATAACAAAAAATGATGAGAAGTATCGATACCCACGAATGGTATCTACTGTTTGACCGCTGCTCTTTTAGTTAGTTGGTGGATCACCGGACTGTTAAGCGGGGGTGGGGGAGGGGGGAGGAGGAGTGAAAGAGTACTCCCATATATAAGCTATATAGGTATGCCAGTGCCCCCCCCCCCCCCCCCCCCCCCCACAAAGGGTACGGTTTTTGAGCCGTTTTGCGTTTTGGTCTGAAAACAGGTATAAATCTTGACCATTATGGTATGGGTATGGGTATGGTATGGTTTTCAAGGGAACCACGAAAGCGTATGAACCGATTTGTCTTTTCAACTCTAAATGAATAGTAGAAAAACAGAAGTATCCAAAATGTATCATTCAAGCTGAATTTTCGGGTGAATTTTACCAATTCCTGACTTCGGCACTGATGCGAAGCTTAATTACACTACAAGCCAGGTCTGAAAACGGGTGCGGAAAATGAGACGTGAAAACTGCAAAGGACCGCGAACGATAATGCTGCCAGTTGACGTAGGATCTACAAGAGACCTAATCAGCCAAAAATAAAAAAGTGACACAAACTGATTCGCGTGATTCGGGGAGCGGGCAGGTTCAAAGTACGAAACGTGATAGGGCATGAGTTTTGTTGCATTTTATTTGAGCTGGCTCTGTTGCTGGTTTCATAAAGAACTGCTACACCGTGCTGACGAGTTCCAATAAGAACGAAACAGCTGTCCACGGTTGCAGCCCTGTTTTGTCGGTTTCTGTCGCGTTGTTGTCTCGCAAAGTCAACTCTTTCACGTAGTATCAGCCTTGCAGTTTGTGTTGCGGAAAATGGCATGTTTTGGTCTGAAGTAGGGTCAGAATTTGGAGAACCGGGCGGCACACCCCTACCGAGACTTCCAAGGAGTTACCCCTCCCCTTCTCGGGACTGTTAAGTAGAGGTCGCACCTGCGAACCCCAGCCAGGCCAATGGTTAGACCTTTACGTGGCTCATATGACCACGTAGAAGCAGTGGTCCCGTCTAGAACTTGGGGGACGTAAAAGAACCGCTAAGAAGGGGGATGCAACGAACTCTTGCTGTGACCACCTTCAGGTGCCTGATTGTGGTGGGCGGTCGGCTTGGCGTGATTCTCTGGAAGGTTTCTGAGCAAATGTGTATAACAGCCTGAAAGTCAATAGGTTATGGTAAATATGATGATGATGATGATGATGATGATTGTAATGGTGGTGGTGATAATGATACCCCGGTAAAAATGCCGATACTGAGAAATTCTTGTAAAGAATCGAAACTCGTGAGAAGTATTAACTGTTTAGGGAGATTATAGCAAAACGGGTAGATGGTTCCTGACGAGATATATACACTTTACCGATAAGAAAAATGCTCGATTCCAGCGATACCGAAATGTTTAAAAAGTATCGATATTCATGAAAGGTACCTGGAAATGATTAGGGTTTGACAATTAGATTTAGGTGGTTTTTAGATAGACCCAATATGTAGATATACATAAAAAAAACTGGCGACACTCGATATTTACCGATATATTCTCAATACCGTTCTCGTTACTGAGGAATGCATAGAAAGTATCGATGCCCATGACAAAGGACCAGTACTTTGTGGATATGAAAAACAATTACGCGTGGAACTCCCGCCAATATTTCGGGATTTAAATCATTAAGCCCCGTCTACACAAGCATTTTTTTATATGGCAATTTTTATGTGGCAATATTTATTTGCCCCTGTATATGATGAGAAATGACCAATTTTTATGTGACAACTGCATTTGCTGAAAAGCTGGCGTGTTAGTTTTTATGTGACAAATAAAAATTGCCACATAAAAAAAAATTGTCCGTGTAGATGAGATGCCACATAAAATGTGACATTTTTTTCAACGTCATTTGTACAACCCAGTCCTTACAGTCCCTAACATTTGCGCATCCAGCATGGCGCCATCTTGCTTTTTGCCTTTCCATGATCATCTCCGCTGTGCGAAATTATTACTGACGCAAATTAACGACAAATATTTGTCGAGTCATCTACAGGGGCAAAAAAAAAATTGCCTCATATAGTTGCCACATAAAAATTGCTCGTGTAGACGGGGCTTTAAAAAACGCAGGTTTGTTGGCAACTTTTGTAGAGCAAAGAGTGCTGGTGGTACTAACAAAAAAATGTCCAAGCTGTTGGTCTTGTGCTTTTGTGTCTTCATTATGTTTAATTTATTGCGTTTATTGTCAGGTTATTGGCGACAAGATGGGAGGCGTGACATCAAGGACCATAGCCAATCCGGACAACGAAAACATTCTTGAACAACTTAGTGAAGTTGTCAAGGTACCAATCAAATTCATCCACGTCACCAGGAACCCATTTGATAACATAGCAACCATAATGCTTCGCGCGACGCATTTACGTGACAAAGTAAGGAGAGAGGGAGCTGACGAGGTAAGAAAAGTAAAAGGGTGAAGGGAAATGGGAGAGAGAGGCATGAAAGAAGTTCAGAGCGGAAAAATGTTCTGCGCAAATTTTCTGCGCATCGCGGGCGCAAGTGATCCGTTAATGAGCTGAAAATGCTGCCGTCCGAATGGCTGTCGTTGTTGAGCAGTAGAGTTTGCGGTAAAAATACATTTTACCATCTATGTTTTGTCCATTTTTATCGAATATGCTATAAAATCGGACCGGGCATTATTGTCCCAACACCGTCTAAGGACAATAACGAAAATTGGTTTTGCTCTACAGCACAGGTTCAGGTACATGACTATAAACACGGGCACTTCTGGTAACTATCCGACTCTTAATCTCTATTTGATTCTCTCTGTGTTCCTCATTATAAGACAATCCATATTTGGCCCCAGCACAACTGAAATTAAAATAAAACTATATTTAAAAAATTGCAGCTGGTCAACCTCTGTTCACTGGATGAACTGTTTTTCGGTTATAAAAGAAAATTGCGCGACGAGTGGATGATGGCAAGACTGTGAACACGGAAGGCTTTGTGAAACAAATTCAAAATCCACGCTAAGCTTAAGCACAGTGGCAAAAGGGATTATTTGGGAAGTTTCAGTAACTAAAGATATATTTTTCCTGCCTTTAGTTGACCTCGATCTACAGATAAATATTGTAATACATCAGTTGTGGTTTTGACCTGAGCCTACATACACACACCGTGTCAAGAACAAACTTTTTTACACGTCGATTGTAAGATTGGATCAGTACTGTAGTATAACTAACTGGGGGCTGTAGTTTTTAATAAAGAAATTCCTATGCGACAAAATATTTATAGAATAGGACGAACAGTTCAGAGGGCTGTAAAAAATGCCAAGAACGCATCGCATGAAATTGCTCCCTCGACACCGATAATTAGATCCTTGTGAAAAAAAAAATTAAATATCCACTCTGGCAAACATCATATTCTTTGGTAAACTAAGTAACTAACGATTAACTATGTCCCTACCCTCGGTTGAAATCTTGACCATAATTTTTCAAGGGTTTGCTTATATAATCGCTCTTTGTAAAAAGGTCCATGACAATAACAGACCTGTACAGGCGATTTGTTTACACACCGTGGCGACAATAAGGGCTTTAAAATATTTTTTAAAGTTTAAGAAGCCATAACAAAATCGAACTACAACAAGGATACATCTACAGATATCTTCTTGTGTGGGAAAATTATCGCTACTTACCGTGATATCTGCGGTAGCACAGTTAATTTTTGAGAATAAAAAAAATTAAATTGCCGCCATTTTTGAATAATGTGGACGCAGAGTTCGCGCATGCTTTTTGCGTTTTTTCCGCTCTCAATGAAAGAAGGAGCTGCTACTACTACTACTACTACTACTACTACTACTACTACTACTGTTACTACTACTACTACTACTACTACTGCTACTACTACTACTGCTGCTGCTGCTGCTGCTGCTGCTGCTACTACTACTACTACTACTGCTACTGCTACTGCTACTACTACTGCTACTACTATTACTACTGATAAAGCTACTACTACTACTACTACTACTACTACTACTACTACTACTACTACTACTACTACTACTACTACTACTACTACCACCACCACCACCTTACGACGATAGCGTTGCCCTATATCCCATTATTGATAGCACTGCAACAAGAGACCTTAGTCTTTTAATGACAAGAGAAAATTGACGCTATTCTCTATTAAGATATGTAATAAAAGCAACAATTAGAGGCGATAGCAAGTCTTAATTTAGCTTATGCTCTCGCTATTGAAAAAACTATGATTTTGCCTTGTGCGCGATAAGATGGGGGCCAATATCAATAGTCTTTCGCATGAATATATTATTTTACTTTGCTTCTTTCCCCACCAGGTAAACAGACCGAAAAACCTCGACAATGCTATTAAATTTTACTTCAAAATGGCAGCCTCTAATCAACGCACCCGTGAACTTTATGGAGATGCAGTTATGGACATTCCTGGACACGAAATAGTTTTGAGGCCAAGAGAAACCATTCAAAAATTGTGTGACCATTTAGGAGTCACGTGCTCTGAAGAATATATTGAACAATGCAGCAAGATTTTATACGGTACTCCTTCGGTCACCAAAAATACAGTTGTTTGGTCGAAGGAGCAGAAAACCCGAGTTACAAAAATGATGAAGAATTATCCTTTTTTGAAAGGCTATTCATTTGATAAATATCCTAATTAACGTTTTCAGAAGTGTTGTGTGGGGAATAACTAGAAATTATAGATTCAATAGCCACATTATAACTAAAGGCTGGTTTCCATATGATCGCGGATCGCAGATCGCAGATTGCAATAAGGTCTGCGATCGTCTGCGATCATATGGAAACTACTTCTGCGATCGTCTGCGATCCTGCGATCGCGATCGCAGACGATCGCAGAAGATAGAACCATGTTCTATCTAAAGGCTGGTTTCCATATGATCGCAGACGATCGCAGACCTTATTGCGATCTGCGATCTGCGATCATATGGAAACCAGCCTTAAAACTTTAAAAACTCGTTAATAATTTATAAGCCCATTGAGCTATCAAATGGTCGATGCAGCGGTTTTATATCCGATAAAATCTCCTCGTTATTAGTATGCTGTGTATAATGTTTTTCTCGTACGCTTATTTCCAACGTTCACAAAAGTATCATTGTTATGAAATCTCTTGGCACTTGCTTTTCCAGGAATGTTTTTGAAGCCGTTCAAAAAAGTCGCTGCACGTGTTTTATCGGGTCTAAAACCACTCGGCTGCGCCTCGTGGTTTTAAATCCCGATAAAACACTGCTGCTCGTGTTTGAAACAGTACGTAAAATGCTACTGTGACGAAAATCAAAAGTTTTTAAACAAAATTTTTTGGTCACAAGTTAATGTTTGGACCTTGAATTCAGACCAACCTGAGAAAGCAGTTTCCTTTTGAAGGTTGCCCGAAAGTGCATAAAATATGTCCGCCATTACTCAAACTGCAACTACTTGAGCCGACTACTTTTGAGCAGCGGCTTTTCCTCTCGTAACGTTACTTATCATCTTGAAAAAATAACCTAAAAGTTGAAGTTCATCCCCTATGTTTTTCTGTGTACGTATAAACAGCTCTATCTTAAAGCAATCTAGAAACACTCTGACTTTAGGATTAAAACGTGAATTCGGCCAGGGGATAACATGACGTCACGCTCTACTTGGCCTTTCACCTTTAAAAGATTCAAGTTTGTGTTTCAAAGCCTCAAGTTTAGCATGCAAATAGAATTTGTATGTCTTCTCTCTTTGACTAAAGTTTATTGGATAGTCAGGGAGGCTGGGTCTGGGGGAGGTGTCAATGGCCATTATGTCCACCCCACCCCTCCCCTGGGTTTTTCGCAAATCACGTGAAATGGCAAGCCATGTGCTTGCCATTCGTCTCTATTATTCGGCGTGAGAAGCTGCTTTTGACTCCCACCTCCTTCCCCTGATCCACCCACTTTTCTTGTGAGTATATTTAGTGCTAATGCATTTTTCTTGGCGCGCACCTTTATTGGGCAAACAAATTATAACAGAATTCATTCACGCTTTGTTTGTTTCAATAAAAGCGGCTATGGACCTATTGCCCATAGCCATATTGCTCCAACTAAGCGGTTAATTTTTTATTGCCCGGCCCAGTAAACAGATCGAGCTCAGACAAGAGCAGCATCTATGGGTTTGGTTGAATAAAGTAAGGTTTTCAAAAAAATCAAGTGACATAATCTGCATTGCCTTAAAGAATCACATCATATTTCAAACAAACAAGTGAACTTCGTACATAAACAACAGCGTTTTATTTAGCGATTAAATATATATACAATAGCCTCCATTTGGCGCGAAAATATGCTCAGATATTTGTCCGCGGACATTATCTGTTCCGAGAAGCGAACAGTTTTCCGAGAGCGAAGCTCGAGGAAAAAGTCCTGTGAGCTTCGGTCACGCGAGGCGTTTAGACCAATCGCGCGCGAGCGAAAATATTTGATGGATTATAAGTTAGGATATTCCGAGAGGCGAACAGTCTCCGCGGTTGAAGCTGACAACAGCTTCCGACAGCGAAGGTTGAGGAAAACTTCAATAATAATAATAATAATAATAATAATAATAATAATAATAATAATAATAATAATAAAGAGCTAGTGGGAGATAAAAGCGACACAATAGCTCTGCAGATACAGAAGTCAGTCATCACAAGCTCACTCAATATTGCGAGGCGCTTTAAGCTTTTGAAATAATGGACATTAGGCGTTTTATCAAACTTTTTTTTTTAAGTGTTTCCATCGTGAGGAACAGAAGTTTTAGTATTTAGATTGAGGGTTTTATGGATAGCAAATAGTTTTCACTGCCATTACATAATATTCTATCCAGACAATCCAGCTTGTTCCGCTCAGGCATAACAAACAATGAAACTTGTCCTTTAGGTAACCTTGAAAACCAAACACTAATCCACATGTTGATTACCTGCAGTGTATCGTCGTCGTTCTGGAATCGTTTTTCTGACTGGTGGCACGAAAAACTCAATCAAAAATTAATTTTATCTGAAAGAACTATCTTATATGGCTTCCCATATATATTGGGAAGTACTTAACTATTCTCTCATTGTTGCCAAATATCATATTTTTGCTACAAGCGTACGCAACGGCACTCTGGACTTTGAATGTTTCCTTTTACGCCTAAATAATACAATTGCTATTCGCCGCACCATTGCGGCAGCAACAAATCGTGTAGATCAATTTACTAAATCGTGTGCCAAGCTGCTTTCGTTTAGTGTAAGGTAACTGTACTTTAAGATTGTGAATATTGAAAGTATTATAATTATTTTAAGTACTGTGAACATTGTAAGCATTGTTAGTATTGCAAGTACAGTAAACATCGTTAGTACACTGTAAGTATAGGGAGTAATGTTCGTATTGTAAGTCATATCGTAATCATTGTATTTTCATTAAAAAAAAAAAAATAATAAATAAATAAATAAAAAATGTAACTGGAACTTGTCCGATTTCAAGGGCACATTCTTCGAAAAAGAGGAATGAAATCAGTATGATAGTAATAACATTCAAATTTTATTCTTCACGAAAAAGTTTGACAGAGTTTGCCTGTAATACATTCAAGCTTTTGACAGCCACACGTTACAAAGAGACAGCGTGTGGGACACATGTTTGGCTTAATGCAGTTGCTTCTATGCAACCAAGTGATTTACGATAGGAGGAAATGCGACAATACACCTATTCTCACATCTGTATCAACACGTTTAACTAGCATTAGTGATGTAGCAATTTAGTTTACTATTTCTTATTCTTTAAGGTAGCCTAGTACTTTCTTACTTTGCTTTTCAAAAAGGCTATTGTGTCAGTTGCTTAGCATTTATAGACCATAACATTTTCTAATAGGTAAATATTTATGCCTTTGCTTTGTTTCGCTCATGATCAGCACTGCTGGCCATATGATTAAAATTCGGTTGTCTCTTCATCAGGAAAAGTATTACGTGTTCAAAAACATTTTCTATCTCTAATCGCTCGTCTGGGGGCCGTTCGTCATCGTTTTATGTTCAATAACAAGGCTTGAAAGGTAAGGAACGTTTCTAAATACATACATATTGTGTATCAACTAATGGTTAACGGTAACATATTAATTGGTACCGGTCACTATTGTCTCCTTAATACTAAGGTGGAAGGAATGAATTTAACAAATCCATTTTGGAACCGAGTAACTCAAAGTTGTTCAAAGTTTCTCAAGAACAAATGCCATAGACTCCTAGAGCTAAAGTTGAAGACTGATTAAAAACATTGATTTCCGAGCTTACACTTTTCACAGCCAAGGCGACATGCCTAATTGGAACCTTGGGCTCGAATTTTTGCTGAACTGTTGACGTTAAACTTAGAAAAAAGGTGTTGCACTATAGCTACACAGCAGAAACCTCGGCCGGTGCCACTGAGGGTTTCCCCAGTTCAAACCATATTCTTTTAATTTATTGCACAATAAAATTGAGTTGAAACCGTTTAACGATAATTTCCTCCATATCATTATATCAAGCTGGACAAATTACACCGAGAATAATATTTCTTCCTCCATATTCGTTAGTTACCTTCCAAGCATTAGGGAGCTTAAGCAACGACGACGGCAACGGCAACGAGAACGGCACCCGAAAATATATCTTTATTTCATTTGTGCTACTTCGCGATTATTTCAACTCGCTCAACTTTTACAAAAATGGCAAACTATCCAGGAACCAAATTGGTAGGAGTGGCGTACAAGATAAGAAAGAAAATAAAAAAATTCACCGTCGTGCATGCACGTTCTCCAAAAAACCTTAAATGTGGTCATTTCACGTTGTTGTTTTGCAGAGGACGGCAAAGAAATGTACCAAAATGTAAAACACACGTGCAGAGCGATTGATTTTGCTCATTAAACATATTGTTTTGCAGCGTTGTCGTTGCCGTCGCCGTCGTCGTTTCTTAAGCTCCCTAATATCTCGTTAGTCGAGCGCCATATTGCCGAATCGTCAACAAGGTTGAACACTCGAAGCGTTGCTGTCAGTCCCACAGATATTTAGGTCAAACAATGGTTACGATCTTTTCCATGCACTGTCGACTTTTAAACAAAGGGTCGTTTAAACAAACCTTCAAGCATAGCAGTGCGAGAACTGGTCTTATCCTGTGGTGTGGTTGGCATTGACTCCCAAGGATGAACAAATAAAGCGAGGATCGAGGAAGGTATAAAAAAGGCTGAATATTGGGAGAGGAGGGGGAGGGGGAGGGGAGCGCACTACTTTCGAAGAACTTCACTCCAATTTGCTTTAACTGCACTTACACTAGTTGCGCGGTATCGCAAATCACGATGTGAATATATATTGCGCTTGTTTAGACAAGACACTATCATATAACTTGGTGAAGGAACTTCACCAAATGTTATCGTCGAGGTAATGGAGTATTTTCGCTGCAGCCACTGAAATTGGAGGAGTGGAATAATAGAATAATTTCCCCTTAAGAATTAAATAATACTTTTATCCAAATATTTTTTATTGCTTGGTACTTCCAACATGACCGCCGTGAAAACATTATTATTAACTTTGGCCTTTGTTTTCTCCGCTTCAACTACGGACAAAGTTTATTTTCTTTTTTTTTCCCTTTTACTTTTAAGTGCCACCCATTCACTCACTCACGCACTCACTTTATTGTTAGCATCTAATACGCTTAGCTTCACAGCCAGTTTTCCGGTAAAGTTAATCCATTAAATTAAAATTAAACAAGAACAGAATCTAAACGTCTAATGTAAAGTGATACAAGTTTTGAAAGAACACAGATTTGGTGCAAGATAATAAAATATACTATTCATATGGTATTAAAATTACATGAGTTAACCAAAGAATACAATTGTCGTTGTATTATTTTATGTACAGATTTTTTGCTGCTAGCCAGTTTTTTAATATCTTTTGGCAGGGCAAAGACCCCAGGTGAGCCGCACATTGCCGTAAAAAATCGTTTCTATGCAACAACTGGTATAGTTTTAATCCAGCACCCAATATAATAATGTACAGGTTTCTATACTTATATGAAATATTCTGTACAAATATTTCCAAATATTATTTTAGAGTACTTTGATTTTTAAACCACTTTTTAGCTGTAAGTCAATATGATTTTATATCCATTTATGGCGCATAACTAACCGAAAGGAATATTTACCAAGATCAATCTCTTGATTTATATCACGAAATTTTGGGGAGTATATCCTTCGGGCGGAAGAGATAATTTTGAAGTGTCCACTGGGTTTATGATGGAGATATTTTCTGCCACTGTTTTGTTTTCAGTGAGGATTCAAAACAGCAGAACTTTATGTAAATGCCAGTGCCCTCTAATATAACTTCAACCAGATACCCCCGCTGGAAACGTAGGAGTTATATATACTAACCCTTAGATTGATTTTTGAAACGCGCGCTCTGTATTGTGGGAAAAAAAAAGACGAAACAGACTGAGTGATGTTCACGGCATGTTAGTCGGCAAAGAACTGGGCGCTGACTCTGTAGTTAACTCTATTTTATTACATCGTGATTACGTTGGAACAGTTACGACAAAAAAATGTGACGTATTCTTTCTTTATATTCTTTCGTTCAAAAATTAAGGCGACTGATATTAAATCCAACGACTGTTGTGTTCTAATAACAGCTGTCTGACTAATTGTACCACGTAACGTGTTTCGTCCATTCAAAAACTCATTAATAATTCACAAAGAAATGACAAGATAAATTAATGTTTAATGAGTATCTTTATATCTGATAAAGACACGGCTAAACTTTATGTCCAATTTTTTAGACCAAATTAACCCCAAATCTAAATATTAGAGCAAAAATGAGTTGATCTAAATCAGAGATTTTGAAGCCGTTCAAAAAAACTCGCGGCTTCGCCTCGTGTTTTTAAATCCGATAAACTACTCGTTCTTTAAACATAACATGAACGTGCGAGGAAATTAATCAATTGGTGAAAAATAGAACGTAGTGTCATGAGCGTGTATAGAAGGTTGTTCCTAGAAAGAATACTCCAAAACAAGGTGGGACACCTTATAACAAGGAGCTTAAGCAACGACGACGGCAACGCCAAAGAAATCGTCACCCAGAAATATATCTTTATTCATTGCGAGCCAGAGGTAACCGGATATGAAAAAATTCGGCAATACTGGTTGCTAAGGGGTGACGTCACAAATCTGCTTAGGAGCCGTCATCATACTCGATTTGCGGTTCCACTGTTGGAGATTGCGGTTACGAAGTGATAGCGGGATGGAATTGTTGTTTTAAAGGTTGTGTTTTCACTAGGACAATTTTAGCTAGATAAAGCCGGAAAAGCCCGGAAGTGCAGTGAGCTAAAATGCAAGCTGTTTTCACGAGAGAAAACAAGAGATTATCTCGCCTTTAATACCGGAAAATCACGCAGAGTTATACCACCTCGCGAGATGGTATAACTTGTTCTGGTAAATACTACAGCCAATCACATTGCACGTAGCGACAGCCGCCTGTCAAGTAATTTGGCAATATTATTTACTAGACGCTAGTTTCATGTTTCAGTTCACCTCGTGGTTCACTTTAGGCTTCAACAATACCTCAAAACCAAAACTGTGGTCTTGCCGGATAAGCCCACACGGCCTTCCGCTTACGGCGATGAATGTTGTTTTGCTGTTGGACAACATTTCGTCGCATCCTCCTCATCTGTAGAGACATTAACCCCATCCTCAGAGAGAAACTCCTTCTTTTTGGCATAAATATAGCGAGAATCAACATAAAAGAATGTATTAATAAAGAAGCCCCAAGGTACATAGAAGATTTTTTTTGAGATTAAATCTGTAGTTATCATTTAAAAGGGTCGGGGACACTTTTAACGCTACCCAATTTTAATCTAGAATGGCGCCATAAGTCATTCTCATTTCTAGCCGCAAAACTTTGGAATTCGTTACGTACGTATGTTAAAAATGCCAAGGATATTTCTACTTTTAAATGTCTTTTGAAGAAGCAGGTTTTTAGATAGATTTAAGATTTAAGTAATTTAAGCAATTTTTAAATTATTTCTTTTCTTTTTGATGCTTTTCGTTTCACGCACATGTTTTAACGAGTTTTTATCACTGCTAGATGTAACGTGGGTAAATAAAGTATTGTTATTGTAATTCGTAAGCGGCAAATGTTTACGGATAAAAATGGCGAGCTTTTAGATCGAAGGTTATACAAAGAAAAAGCTGTCATATGCATCTTTATTCAGCTTTGTGTCGGTCGTCCGTCACCCCAGTTCCAAAGCAATCAACATAACGATCAGTATTGCATCTGATCAGTCGATTTTAAGTCGGTCAAGACCAGCGAAGATCACTAAGGAAGGTCTGCGGCCAAATCAAAATCAACTTACCGTTTTGCTTCAAAGATATAGATGTATGAATTACTTGCTCTGGACGGAAAAATTGTTCAGGTATGAACTTCAAGCGTCCGTCGAAAGATCCATGGAAAGATGTTATGAATTAAGACGACGCACTGAAAATCCAGCCCCGAATATTATTTTTTTCTTAAATTGTAGGACATCGTTTTACTGAATTTAGAAAAGGTCAGGCGCAATATATCCTTTGAATTGTGGCTCATTAAGCTTATCTTTGAGTTGCATGTGAAACCAGGCGGACATTTTAGTTTAATCCTGGTATTTTTTGTAGAGTGATTTCTTCTGGGTCAGACAGGTACAATGTCATCAAAAGTTTTTCGATTATTTAAGAGGCCATTCTAAAGAAACACTGTATAGGCTTAAAATTTGGCTGACCCAGGTTGAGGTCCAATGAAAACTGTATCCAGAAGTGCTGCTGGGATACGCAACAAAAACAATATATTATTAAACCTAAAAGGTAGATGTTCTATACCGTTTCTGGTCCATCCAGGGTGAAGCATCATTGTAAGCAGTAGAAATAATTTGCTCAGAGGTAAACACTAAAACTTTTGATTTTTAGGTGCACATTATAAACCTAGGCAGATGTTATATATCCTTTCTGGTTCATCCAGGTTGAAGTCCTAGCATCACTGTATGCTTGAGTAATCTGGGATATATAACACAGACAATAGCCTTTTTTTAGGCGAACATTATAAACCTAGGCGGATGTTAGATATCTTTTATGGTTC